>NW_026557662.1:0-71242 GCF_026930045.1 Uloborus diversus
ACCCGCCTAAAATTCCTACTATTTAAATCCAAAATTACGACTGTCTTTTCTTCTTTCTCTGACTTTTACTGGGAAAGTAGGCTATAAAGAAAGAGAGGCCTCGAAACAGTTGAAAGAATGCGGCTGAACTTCTGCTTTCCCCGCATTCAGTGTGTCACGAAGGAAAAAACCTATGTACAGTACGACTCTGCCTTTTGAGAAGAGCTGCACTAGATGACCAAAAGTATTGGGACTTTCGAAAATTCACATTTTTACAGATTTCTCGAGAAATAATAGTCCAAGTACGCTGTAATTTTTTTATATAAAAGGTTATAGTGCAGCTGACATTTTACAATAAAAATTAAGTCTGCTATTCATTTAGGGGACGAGCAACAAATTGAGAAAACAAAAAAAGGTTTTTGATCATCTTTCATTGTAAATAGCTGAGAATACGATTTAAATTTCAGAAAAAAGTTAACGAATTATGTAGAATTTATTTTTATACTTTCATGAAAGTTTTTGTTATACCCACGGAGATATAAGCATTTTTTTTCAACAACACAATTTTTATTAGAAGGTTTTCGGCTCATAACACGCAGAGTTTTCCATCAAAGGTTACTTAAGTTTCCGAATATTTGACAGCATACAGGAGAAACATAGTAACAAAGGTTGAAGTAAAAATATTGAAACTTTGATGGAATATGAAAGTTTAATGCAATTGAATTTTCACTGCGCATGCGCAATAGAGAGCAATTTATAACCTTCATAATCCAAAGAGCAAGTAGATCCTACAACTTATAATAAAACTCCAGCCCAGTAGCTTTAAAATTTCTAAAGTTATCAGCGATATCATGAGCCGAATTTCAATGATTCTTGGATAGGTATCTTATGCGGTCTTTCGCAAACCGGCAGCGCTTTCCTGTTATTGTACAAAGCGATTTATGTCTGTCTGTTAACAAATAAAATGTTTGTAACTAACTCAAGTAAGGCTTTAAAAGTATTTTTTATTTTTCGCTCTTTAATTCTGCTTTTGAGAATAGCAGAACTCAGGGGGCGGGAGGGGGAGGGTATTTTACGTAAGAGCCATGAACCCTGCTTAGAAAAACATAAAAGTTTCGTGATGGCCGCAACGTACCAGTTTGTGTTGATCTTTTATTGCAAACGGGAACTTTTTTTTTTACTGCAAATTGAAAATAATCATTGAAAATTATTATTATTATTTACCTCCACAATCTGTGCTTTATGCTGTAGAGAAAACTTCGTGATCTCTTCTTTTCTTCATTTCTTACGGAAACATAACAGTTTACAAGTCCACTAGAAATATAAAATGGGGTTGAAAAAAATAAAATAAATTTATACATGCTCATGAAGGGACGAATTTTTGTGTTAGAAGCAAAAATGATAGAATTCGTGTTAAGAGGGGAGTAGCAACGGAGTGTAAGTGGGTTAACCTACCCAAAATTTGGCTAAAGTTGTATTGCCAATCCTAGTTGGTTTCTAAAATTCCTGGAGTACATATTAACAGACACTTTTCTTGTAAATTTGTTTTTTGACTTATTTCTCTTCTATTTACCATAGCTCTAAAACGGTAAGAGCTTGAAGAAGGTCCCGTGTTGTTCTTGGCGCCAGGGGTGCCTACAGGGGGGGGGGCAGGATATGGCGCAAGTTCCGCAAAACAAAATGTGGAGGGTGGATTTTAAAATTTTTTTAAAACTTTATTTATTTGAACATAAATATTGATTTATTTTATACTTATTTTATTCTGTTTCTTATATTTTATTTCACTTATTTATTTAGTTTGTGTGTGTATGCCATTGGTGTAGCACAGAATTTTTCAAATAAAATAATAATAATAGTAAAAATAATAATTAAAAATATTTAAAAAATAAAATAAATAAAAAAATATTTAAAAAAAATAAATAAAAAATATTTAAAAAAAATAAATAAAAATTATTTAAAAAACTAAATTAAGTAAAAAATATTTAAAAAAATAATAATAAAATAAAAAAAAGAGTTAAAAAATAAAAAAGGGAAAGAGGGAGGAGAAAAATTTTGAGGTAGGGAGTGAATTTGCGCCAATGAACTTGGGAGGGGGGGATGGGCACCCCTGCTTGGCGCTACTCTGTCTCTTCGGTCCTCCCCTTTAAATTCGCAGATTATGCCAAATTCAACCTAAAATAAGAAGTTTATTGGTTAGCTCTCCGCAGATCCGAAAGCTTTTGAACTGACACCAAACGGCACGACCTTGAGGGTCATGGATATGGAGGAAATTCTGGGTTTAGGTTGATTCGCGTTATATATGAACCTAGGTCTAGCGGTTTGACTGCATAGGCCCTAGTTCGACCGCAATGGGGCGGGGGGGGGGGTCAAAAGTTGTTATTTTAGCTCCAGAAAAGCAATGGTTTTTCCTGTGAAATTAAACCTTTTTACGCTTTTCTTGCTATTCGATTGCAGTATCATCCAATTGAAAGCATTCACAATCTAGAATAAATTTCCCCGCCTCTACGTTGTACTACCAAGAGACGCGAAAGATGTTAAGAGAGCAAATATTGTGCCAAAGCTTCAAACTCCAAGGAAAACACGACTGCAGTTCTGGAGCCAAACAAGAAAGTTTAGCCCCTCCTTGCAACCGAACTAGAGCCGATGCACTAATTTTTTTACATGGGTTCATATCTAGCACGAACTGACCAAAATCCAGAAGTTTATCCAGATTCATAAGCTTCAAGTTTTTGCCGTCTGAACCAATCTGAGTTTCAAGACTCCAGAATTGCAATGGCGATTTGATTGGGATTTGAAACTTGATCATAGTATTGTTACAAACTCTGTAAGTAGTAATTATTTTTGTGATTAATTTGTCGTAATCTAGCTAGCTTTGGTGTTTATTAAATTATCTTTCATCTAAAATTATTGTAGTAACGTAACCTGTAAATAGTTTTTTGTAATGAATATACAGCCCCCGTACATTCGACTGAAGTATACGGTCCCCTCATTTCTGAATGATAAAATTTGTGAATGGAAAGAAATAAAATAACGGTCTACGATTTTCTGGAATCTTTTGGAATACTGTGGAAACTTTTCGATGTCTATAAATAGCCGCCCGCATGATAAAAAGTCAGTCTCGAGTTAGTTTTTGCTTGTGAATCGTTGCAGCGGTACGCTGGAGAGCATTTACTGCTCTGTTTTGTGAAGCCTTTTGAGCTGTGTTGTTTTCGTATTTGGAAGTAAATACGTGTGTAACCGTTGAGTTTACGGTGTTGATTGATATTTGCTTAATTGCTGATGATTAATTTAGCAGTTGTCGACGATCTTTCCTGTACATAGTGTAAATAAATCTCCTGTGTTTTTTTCAAGAACTGTGTCGTCATTTCGAGAAAGTGGAAGTTGCACCGGATCCGTATCGGTATTTTCCCCTTGTATACATTCGGCGTTTCTAATCAATACAGTGCAGAGCCGGAGCGGGGGGGGGGGGGGATATTTATTCTATGTTGTCAATGCATTCAGTAGGCACTTACTGCAATACAATTGCAAGAAAAAGGTACAGCAAAATTTAATTTCAAATGAAATACCATTGCGTTTCTGTGCTCAAGGCCCGACTAATTAAAAGTGAGGTCCAAGGCCCACAATAATTTGGAGGCACCCTGAAGGCTATTATTTTTAAAATGTGTGCATTTTTTGTATAGTTCTAGTATAGTAATGCTATGCATAATTCTTTTAGTAATTTGGGGCCCCTTAGGAAGAGGGAGGCCCAGGCCTAGTAGGCCTGTGCGGTAATCAGGCCCTGTCTGGACTCAAGTAGCAATTTTGGATTCCCGTTGCAGACGAACTAGCGCTTATGCAGTTAAACCGCTTTACCTGGGTTCATATCTAGTGCTAACTGACCTAAATCCAGAATTTCATCCAGATCTGTGACCCTCAAGTTCGTGCCGTTTGGTTGTGAGCAGGTCCGGGAGCTTTTTGATATTGAATTATGGTTCCACTGAACCTAATTTGTAATCAACAAGCGTTTTTAGTAAAAGCAATAGATGTGTAAAACGTTGTTCGGTATTTTTTTTAGTATTCACAGTAACACACTTTTGTTGCTCCAGCTTTCCATCTGGTGGTGTTTTCTAGCACTGCGTGATTGAAGAAATCGGAATCCAATCGTATTCTATATACGCTGGCAATGTTTTTTAGAGGCATTTGCACACCCCATGCTTTAGGTTGTTTGGTAACTACTATGTTAGGCCCCAGTCCGTGACCACATATTGGGGCAAAGACATCATTTGTTGCATTTACTGCTCAGAGAAGTAGTGATGCTTTCAGAAGGGTTGCAATAATTGGGTCTCTCATCCTTGGCTAGCGCCCGCTGCAAATATTTACAATTCTTTTTTGCATGACAAATAATGGCGCACACATACGAAACTATTTAGTACATAGACTAATAATAAGAGTAGACCGAGCTATGGCAACCCTTTGGCTGCTCATAAACCAAACCATGTACTGGTGGATATCCTAGCAATAGCAGGCGTTGATCGTAGCAGACGATCAACGCGAGCGAGAAATAAAATAAATAGAATTGATGAAACACGGAAGAATGATCTTTTATGGAGTCTGATTTGTAAATTTGTCATTCTAAGTTGTAAATATTTTGTTAATATAGTGAGTTTTTCGTTTAGATAGTATTGTGCATTTTCTTTAGTCAATTTCAATAACTCTCTAAGCAGTTAAAGATGCAAATGTTCAAAAAGAATCGGCAAACGGTAAGATTTTTACCTACAATTTCAATTTAATATACCGATTAGTACATTTTTGCGTTAACGCAAAACGTTTATGACATTACATTTACGCCAACGCTGATGTAGTAGTTCCGAATGAAATTAAAGTTACTGAAAACTGCGATCAAAAACTAATTACTAATGTCAAAATAATGCATAACTAAAAGAAAAACAGTTCAATCATCTCTGCACCTTGGGAAGAAAATTATAATAAAAACGCATTACGTCTTAAAATACCTGCCGAGTGCCAAACTATAGATAATCCTGCCAGCTGGCAACCATGCCGCCAAAGTTTTCGCCGAGCCTTCCACCAGTCACATGATGTATCCATGAACCAATTTTTTCATCAGCAAGACTGGGGAAGCTCGGTCTACTCTTATTATTAGTCTATGATTTAGTACCAACTTTTGAAGCCTCATTCCTTTCACAAAGCAAGCTCAAACCATGGTTAATCTATTTTCTTTCCTACGTTGCCGTAGCACAGTAGACCCTCGTTTTACGCGGGTTTATTTTACGCGGTTTCGATTATACGTGGTTAGAGATTTGACACCTTTATTTTATTTTACGCGGATGAGTTTTGGTTTTACGTGGATGCGGCAATGCAAACAGATAACATTCTCCCCTCTTTCAAAATCCAAACTCTGGAAGATTGCAAATGACGCGTAATCAACTGCATTTAGGCGTGCTAATAACCGAACTTGGGCCCCTGGAGACATTTTATGCGATGGGTTCCAGAGCTCTTTCCAGAAGTAAAGTTATTAAACTCACACAGTTCAAAGCTCACTGGAGGAAGCGCTTTTAGGAGTGACAAAGGAGGACAAAAGCAACTAGGATACCGACGTCAGTGACGCACAACTAAAAACGTTCACATTGAAAATGTTGAGCCATTCCCAGACAATAGAAATGATCTTTCTGATTTGTTAGTGAAGGAAAATTCTATCATGGAAATGACGCAAGTGACCATGGATGCGTTAATGCTCTGCAAAGAATAACAGAGAAAAACTCTTAATGACTGCCAATTGCCAGCTCCTCTTCATGAACAGAACACGAAATTAATTTATGTTTTCTTTATGCATGTTGTGCGAAAAAATCCATATAAGTAAACATTAAACTTATTATACAATTAGTCATCACTAGAACGAAGTAGTTTTTTTTTTTTTTTTCATCTACGGAACTTAACCCCCATTTTAACACTACCAAAAGACTATCATAGCCAGCTCCTCTTTATAAACAGGACACGAAATTAATTTTTGCTTTCTTTATGCATGTTGTGCATAAAAGTCGATAGACGTACACATTAAACTAATTACCTAACTAGTCATCACTAGAATGAAATATTTAGTTATCTACGGAACCTAACCCCTATTTTAACACTAATATTAGGTCTCAATTGACACGGTTTCGATTTACGCGTAAAACGTAACCACTGCGTAAAACGAAGGTCTACTGTAGATAGAACCCACTACGACATTTCCTTACGAAAAATATACAGTTAGCTCTCTGTTTAACGACGCTCTATTTAACGACGGTTTTTCACGGTCCCAGATGGTCCACTATAGTGTTAAAAGCATTCTATTTAATGACGATTTTTACTTAAGGACCATTTTTTGCGGTCCCTTGAAAGTCGTTAAACAGAGAGCCAACTGCAAATACAAAAATAAATAAATAAATAAATAAATAAATAAACAAACAAAAATAAAATAAAATAAAATACATTAAAAAAAATTAATTTGAATTTTGACATCTTGAATTCAAATTATGTTTTTCGCAATCACGAGTGTGTGTATGTAGGCGTGTGTGCTTGTGTGTTCGGGTTATGTGTATGTGTGTGTATGAATGTGTGTGGGGGGGGGGGGTATGTGTATGTGTGTGTAGGCATATGTGTTTGTGTCTGTGTGCATGCATGAATGTGTGGGTAGTTGTGTATGTGTGTATGTGTGGGTGTCTGTATGTATGCGTGTGTGTAAGTGTTCGTATGTGTGTATGTGTGTGTCTGTGTGGGTGTCTGTATGTATGCGTGTGTGTAAGTGTTTGTATGTGTTTGTGTGTGTATGTGTTTGTGTGAGTGTGTTTGTGTGTGGTGGTGTGTGTGTGCGTGTGTGTTTGTGTGCGTGTGTAGTTGTGTATGTATGCGCGTGTGTGTAGGACATGGATGCAATCTGGAGACGGCTTTCGCTACAGGAGCAGCATCGTGAGGAGCCAGCCGGTCGACGGTGATGGTGCGGAGGGTTGTGGTGGGAAAAATCAGCGTAACGCCAAAAACAGTCAAATGAGAACAATAAGCAATCGTGATTGCTCAATAAAAAGATAATTACAAAGCTCTTATGTTTCTATCGCCCCCGACACAAGAACACCTTACTTCAGGTCTGCCGCAGCGACCCAATATGAGCGGATCTAAGATCAACTCGCCACACAAATTAATAGGTCGTGTGACACTATCTATCAACTTCAAAGCGAATAAAAAAAGATTAAGCCAAGCCATGGCATGTGGCTTGGCGTTGACATTACTTTTCAATGCTGAATAAGACTTTTTAAAACACAACTAGAGTACATATACTGCAGAGAGAGACTTATGTATCCCAGTTATTTTTAGTACAGTTCAAATAAACATATGTGTCAGTCTGTGCAGTAAAAACGGATCAATAAAAATTCCAAGCTCAAAATTTAAACTTTAATTTTTAATTTTTAATTTCTAATGTTGAACGTCATAGTAAACAGACCAGGATGATAAAAAAAAATAACTCTGCAGTGTGAAGGTTAACAGATGAAGCTACTGGATGTAGCTGATCTTAAGTTAGCAGAGAGATCAGCTGTGCCATGTACGAAAAAAGTAGTATTGAATTACCAGATAATTTGTAACCAAATATTTCTTTTTAAAAAAAATGATAAAGATATGTGTGACAAAAATAACGTTAAAAATCTGCAGCTTTCTTTTTGTAAAAACAAATAACTCCCCTTTTTCGTGACATCCTTTCTTCCAATAAAAGAACAGATAAAACGAAAAAGGCATAAAAGAAATAAAACTCCTTAAAAAGCAAAAAATATATTAAAAAAAAAATAATTTGAATTTTGTCATCTTGAATTCAAATTATGTTTTTCGCAATCACGAGTGTGTGTTTGTATGTGTGTGTGTGTGTGTGTGTGTGGGGGGGTATGTGTATGTGTGTTTGTGTCTGTGTGCAGTCATGAGTGCGTGGGTAGTTGTGTGTATGAGTGTTTGTGTGCGTGGGGGCGGGGTGTGTGTATGTGTGTGTAAGCATATGTGTTTGTGTCTGTGTGCAGGCATGAATGTGTGGGCAGTTGTGTGTATTTGTGTGTATGTGTAAGTGTCTGTATGCATGCGTGTGTGTATGTGTTTGTGTATGTGTGGGGGGGGGGGTATGTGTATGTGTGTAGGCATGTGCGTTTGTGTCTGTGTGCAGTCATGAGTGTGTGGGTAGTTGTGTGTATGAGTGTTTGTGTGCGTGGGGGCGGGGTATGTGTGTGTGTGTAAGCATATGTGTTTGTGTCTGTGTTCAGGCATGAATGTGTGGGCAGTTGTGTGTATTTGTGTGTATGTGTTTCTGTATGTGTGTATGGTGGTGTTTGTGTATGTGTGTGTATGTGTTTGTGTGTGCGTGTGTGTTGGTGCGTGTATGTATGTGCGTGTGTGTTGGTGCGTGTATGTATGCGTGTGTGTGTAGGATATGGACGCAACCTGGAGACGGTTTTCGCTAGAGGAGCAGCATCGTGAGGCCGGCCGACGCGACGGGTGGTGCTGGCAAAGGGTGGGAAAAATGATAGCACGCCAAAAACAGTCAAATGAAAGCAATAAGCAATCGTGATTGCTCAAAAACGAAAAATATAATCATCTATTAGTTAGCCTCAATTTCAATTTTTTGAGGCCGATTAAAGGATGCTTGATCCTAGTAGCGAAAAGTGAGCATTAAATTTTTTTTGCAAGGTTGGTTTTCTGAATACAAATTTTATTCCGAGGGGTACATAATTCACTTTTAAATGACACAACGCAAAACATTTTTCAAGCTAGTAGAGCTTCAACGGTGATGTAACTTCTGCTGTGAAAAAATGAGAAACTGTAAAGATCGAAAAGAAATTCAGCATCCTTACCCCAATAAGAAAAAAGTGTCCACTGAGAAAGTAAAGTTGACCACAATTTGCATCCAAAAACCTTTTGTAGCTTCTATCAGTTCAATTATATGATCTAAAACAACAAAAACCAATTTTTTATTTCCGTGTCAGAAAACGATAGCATTAAAAAAGAGCTCAACATTTAACGTTAGCAGATTTAAAAACAATGCAGGGTGCAACAAACATAATGGGGTTGTTTCCTTCCGTCAAAAGTACGACTGTTAGTCACTGAAATTGATAGAATAAGCACAAAAAAAAAAAAAAAAAAACGAGCTGATGTGTGGCCCACTTGGAGTCTATGTACCAAATAACAACTTTCTAGGACATACCGTTTTTGAGTTATGCGAGATACATACACACATACATACGTACATACGGACGTCACGAGAAAACTCATTGTAATTAACTCGGGGATCGTCAAAATGGATTCTTCAGGTGTCTATCCGTTCTTAGGCATGTATCCACGTGTGATCGGGTTGAAAAAAAAAATCATATTCATTCGGGGGCGAGCAAAATGGAAATGAAGGCCGATTTTTGAGTGAAAATTTTTTCGCGAATACAATACTTCCTTTTTTGTAAAAGGAAGTAAAAACAGCCAGAAAAAACTTTTATTTTTCCAACAATTATTTTTTTTATTTATATTTTAAATGTCCGATTTTGGAAATAGGGCGTGGTCTTCATGACGTCAAAAGTGATATACTTTGGCGCGCTACTCCATAGGCGAGTTGACGCTGTGGTGTCAACCGCGTTGCCAAGACATGGTAATTTGCGCTGTGCGGTAATAGCATCAATGAATGGCATTTCGTCACTTTTGATGTCATATGCAGAAGCATAAAAATTGAATTTCAATCCGCAAACCGATCAAAATAATAGTTAAATAATATTAAACTTTGTCAAATTATTTAAGAAGTGGTTAAATCCTCTGTTTTTAAGCAAAATCTTTCAAAAAAAAAAAAAAAAAAAATTAAAATTTCGGAAACAACCCAATTCTGATATTTAGACCATACACCCTCGTATATATAATAGCCGGTGATCGAGTAACCCGCATGATTCAACAATGAAACTCGCGCCACGGCATGATCATTTGATAACATGTTTTGGTAATGCTTAATATGCTGGAAAAGGCTTCATTGTGACAAGGCTGAACTCGATCCGGTCACTTGACTGTTTTGCTGGTAAGATTGCGACATTTCAGGGGAATGCAGAAACGAAAACAAGGAGCGCCACCTACTGGAGTTTAGGGCTCTTCCACTGGAGTGAGGGTTACCATTTCAACCATCAAAATATCACCATTTTCACCCGTCATACCTTGACGGGAGATTTTCTAGTCTTCTTTACTAATAATAAAGCTGAATGTCTCTCTGTCCGGAGGATGTCTGGATGTCTGTAGGATATCTGTAAGATGTCTGTAGGATGTCTGTGACGCGCATAGCGCCTAAACCGTTCGGCCGATTTTCATGAAATTTGGCACGAAGTTAGTATGTAGCATGGGGGTGTGCACCTCGAAGCGATTTTTCAAAAATTCGATGTGGTTCTTTTTCTATTCCAATTTTAAGAAAAAAAACTATCATGAATTACGAAATTATCATAACGTGTAACCGTAACATGAGTACAAGCCAATTGACGAGAAAATTCACAATACATTATTTGTAAATACAGGCGAACCAAAAGACCTTTTAATTTTTCTATTACGGGCGAAGCCGTGCGGGTATCACTAGTTACTAATAATAAAGCTGAAAGTCTCCCTGTCCGGATGTCTGTAACGCGCATAGCGCCTAGACCGTTCGGCCGATTTTCATGAAATTTGGCACAAAGTTAGTTTGTAGCATGGGGGTGTGCATCTCGAAGCGATTTTTCGAAAATTCGATGTGGTTCTTTTTTTTATTCCAATTTTAAGAAAAAACTATCATAAATTACGAAATTATCATAACGTGGAACCGTAACATGGGCACAAGCCAACTGGCGAGATACGAAATTATCATAACGTGGAACTGTAACATGGGTACAAGCCAACTGGCGAGAAAATTCACCATACATTATTTGTAAATATACAGGCGAACCAAAAGACCTTTTGATTTTTCTATTACGGGCAAAGCCGTGCGGGTGCCACTAGCATAAAATAAAAATTCAAATCTTACAGTGTAATTGAGGAATTCTGCTGGAAAAAAGAAGCGTGTGACAAGACACTATCCACGTCACCGTCAGAAATCTGATTCCATTTAGGCAAGCGATGTCATCCTTCGACTGCTCGCTCTTTAGCAGATCTGCAGCATTCTTTGGGAGCGAAAATCCCAGAAAAGACCTCAAGACTTTGTCTGCAAAGGTAACAAATTTGTCTAAGTCTCCCTCGATATGAGCATCAGTTTAAAATTTCATTGCAGTATCGTTTTCTTCTCTCAATTTTTATTTAATTTAAACTAGCTACGTCGCCCAGCTTTGCACGGTCCACCTCGAAAAGAAACGTTGCGTCAAGTGACGCGTGTTCAACACTCAGGCTTAAAAAAAAAAAAAAAGTGTCAGTAAAATTTTGCGGCAGCTTGCGGAAAAATAACCAAAAATTAACATTTTCAATCCCCCGATGACAGGAAAAGCCTTTAAAAAAAAGCAAGAATTTTACTTGTTCATATTCGAAAAAAAAATGACAACAGATCTTCCGTCTCAATGATTTTCTTCACCCGCTATACATTTTAATAAAAGCTTTGTTGCGGAAAGTTGAGATGAAACACTGAATAATCATTTGAATGGGGGAGAACCATCGAAAAATGGGGATTTTATGTCGAAATCCAAGTATCACAAATAATAGTTTTTAATAATTAATATCTTCCCTAATAGGGAAGTTTTCGATTTTTCAATTTTATTTTTATATGATAGAGTAACATGTATGAACATCATAGGTGAAAAACATTTTGCGATACGATAAGTAGTTTTTTTAAAATTAATTTTTCAAGTTCAAACTCTTGTGACATCAAATGGCATAGGAAGTGACGTCATCCCCTCTTCCGATAGGGGAGAAGCGAAGGTCACGCATTCGACTTCGAAGACGAAACGTAAAAGGCTTTCTCCTCGCATTTAACTCCTCGCGTTTCTGGAACATTAAACCTCTCATCCTCTCGGAAATATTTGAATATCTCATTGGTGTTACTTGAGGAAGATTATTTAGATTGTGCTTTAACGAATCCGGCATCCATAGTGTGTTCAAAAGGATTATTGAATTTCTAAAAAATAAAAATATCAGCGCGCTCAAATTGTCCCTAGCGAAAACAAGGGATCTTCGGCAGAAGGCCCCTGTCCATTAGTGCCCTGTGACGTAAGCTAGTGACGTTTCAGAAGAGCGCACTTTTGCGCGTGGATTTTTAAAAATTCATTAAAAAACGATCATGCTGTTTTAAAATTCGGCGATGGTGAATTTTTTAGTTTTGAGGGTCAATTAACAATATCCAATAGCCAAAATATGAATATTTAATAGGTTGCAACTTCCCTGGCGTTTGGGAGAAGTAACTCGGACCTAGATACTTACATAGGTACATACGCTCAGTTTTTAACTATATAAGATGTTACTGGTTGCTTTAGAATTACTCTAAATGTAAAGATATTAAGATCAACTGCAACTTTTTTAGTGCTTTAATCAAGATACCATGTACTTATTTTATTTCATACTTTTTAGAGCAAACCAAGCTTATAGAAATAGTCTTTATAATTAAAAAACATATTTTTATATTTTATCTTCATTGTACAAACTAGTATAATTCATCACTACTGCGAATAAAAATTCAAAGAAAACTCTCCAAACGTGGAAACCCTTCCTTCTCTAACATGCTAAAGGAAAAAGATGGGGAATTTCTTTAGTCGCCAGTGACCGGTTGTAAAAATTTCTTCAGCATCCTCTTTTTTTTTTTTTTTTTTTGAACAATCACGATTGCTTATTGTTCTCACTTGACAGTTTTGAATTCCTATGATTTTATTTTCCCACCGTCTCCCTCTGCAGCACCACCGTCGGCCGGCCGCCTCACGATGCTGCTCCTCTAGCGAAAGCAGTCTCCAGGTTGCGTCACTTACTTGCCTACACTTACACACACACCTACACACACACACAATACACCTACACACACAACTACCCACATATACACATACCCCCACACACAAACATACAACTTCCCACACACACATACACATGTCCCCCCTCCCACATGAAGAAACATACCCCGCCTGCACTCACGCCTACATACACACACAATACAACTACACACCCAAACACATACACACACAACTACCCACATATACACATACCCCCACACACAAACATACAACTACCCACACACACATACACATGTCCCCCCTCCCACATGAAGAAACATACCCCGCCTGCACTCACGCCTACATACACACACAATACAACTACACACCCAAACACATACACACACAACTACCCACATATACACATACCCCCACACACAAACATACAATTACCCAACACACACATACACATGTCCCCACCACACGAAGAAACATACCCCCCCCCTGCACACACGCCTACATACACACACACACTCGTGATTGAGAAAACATAATTTGAATTCAAGATGTCAAAGTTCAAATTATTTTTTTTTTTCAGTATTTTCCACTTTGTTTACTTAAACGCTAAACGATGTATACTTTAAATAAGTGGATAAACTTAGACACATTTTCGCTCAGGAACATTAAAAATGGCGGCACAAGAAAGAAGAAAGGTACATTCGCGAAATTTTCCATTTAAGAAGAGTGAGGGGCCGTGGCAGCCCGATCGGTAGAATGTCGGATTCGGGACCGGAGGGGCTCGGGTTCGATCCCCGCTGGTCGAAGACCCACCGTCGTCATTAAAGGGGACTGGGCGACGTTAAATATGCTCGTGGTCTCAATGTCCTCCAAGTGAAACGATACCTCTGGGGGTGCTAGCACCAGGTAGCTATTAGCTCCTGGACTAGTTCTAAATTCTCATTAACTGTTCGAGCCGATGATGGTGCTGCCATCTATCGGTATATAAAATAATGGAGGCAAGGCACTTAGTATGCAGTCCTCGACACAAATACAGTTGTAGTCAGTTGTGACTCTGAATCGGGAGAAGAGTGAGACCTGATATGCAAAGATCCAAGTTCGGAGTCGTTGTTGCATACCCGTTTACCCACTGTATCGGTGCAATCGGGAAAAAGGTGCTACATAAACCAGTGCATAATTAAAGAGTTATAAATCCTATTCCTATTCCCATTCAGAGTCACATCTGACTACAACTGTATTTATGTCGAGGAATGCATACTAAGTGCCTTGCCTCCATTATTTTATATACCGATAGATGGCAGCACCATCACCGGATCGAATAGTTAATGAGAATTTAGAACTAGTCCAGGAGCTAATAGCTACCTAGTACTATCACCCCCAGAGGTATCGTTTCACTTGGAGGACATTGAGACCACGAGCATATTTAACGTCGCCAAGTCCCCTTTAATGACGACGGTGGATCTTCGACCATCGAGGTTCGAACCCAGGACCCTCCGGCCCCGAATCCGACCACTCTACCGATCGGGCTACCGCGGCCCTAGAGTTATAAATGTTACGATTATATTCCGATTGTTGGAGAACCTTAATGAGTGAAGGATGCCAGGTAGACGAGTTAGAAAACGTTTCTGACAGCTACGCGACTTTGAGAGAGGTTTGACAGTCGGTATAAAAATTGCAGCCCAGTCGAGGAGCTTTGTTGCGGCCCATGTGGATCGTTTGGATTTTTGCAATAAGTTATCGTCCATAGCCAGGGCTAGAGCCGCTATATAGACAGGCCGACGCATCAGCTTAAGTTTAGCCTTTTTGGATCGGATTTTTCATTGTTGCGCTGGTTGGGTTACCACAGTAAAGTTTCGCGTTTCGCCAAATTTGCAGAAAATAATACTTTATTTAATAAACAATTCACGTGCCACTAATAATCGCTCGCAGTGAACAATCACCAAACGCGATTACTCGCCAGAAAAGACAACCACTCAAACACGCGCTCCGATCCAAAAAGGCTGATCTTAAGCTGATGCGTCGGTTCGTATAAATAGGGGCCTTAGCCAGGGCTAAGGCAGAAATGCATAAAATACACCGCCAGCTCAGTTATTCCATCCGAGGACAGCAGTTTCGTGCTTTTTAGCACTCACCAACCAGTGATTTCACTGGTTGATTCAGTGTTATCATTCACTACTGCTGTGTAGGGTTAATTCAGTGATTTCACTGGTTGATTCAGTGTTATCATTCACTACTGCTGTGTAGGGTTAATTCAGTGATTTCACTGGTTGATTCAGTGTTATCATTCACTACTGCTGTGTAGGGTTAATTCAGTGATTTCACTGGTTGATTCAGTGTTATCATTCACTACTGCTGTGTAGGGTTAATTCAGTGATTTCACTGGTTGATTCAGTGTTATCATTCACTACTGCTGTGTAGGGTTAATTCAGTGATTTCACTGGTTGATTCAGTGTTATCATTCACTACTGCTGTGTAGGGTTAATTCAGTGATTTCACTGGTTGATTCAGTGTTATCATTCACTACTGCTGTGTAGGGTTAATTCAGTGATTTCACTGGTTGATTCAGTGTTATCATTCACTACTGCTGTGTAGGGTTAATTCAGTGATTTCACTGGTTGATTCAGTGTTATCATTCACTACTGCTGTGTAGGGTTAATTCAGTGATTTCACTGGTTGATTCAGTGTTATCATTCACTACTGCTGTGTAGGGTTAATTCAGTGATTTCACTGGTTGATTCAGTGTTATCATTCACTACTGCTGTGTAGGGTTAATTCAGTGATTTCACTGGTTGATTCAGTGTTATCATTCACTACTGCTGTGTAGGGTTAATTCAGTGATTTCACTGGTTGATTCAGTGTTATCATTCACTACTGCTGTGTAGGGTTAATTCAGTGATTTCACTGGTTGATTCAGTGTTATCATTCACTACTGCTGTGTAGGGTTAATTCAGTGATTTCACTGGTTGATTCAGTGTTATCATTCACTACTGCTGTGTAGGGTTAATTCAGTGATTTCACTGGTTGATTCAGTGTTATCATTCACTACTGCTGTGTAGGGTTAATTCAGTGATTTCACTGGTTGATTCAGTGTTATCATTCACTACTGCTGTGTAGGGTTAATTCAGTGATTTCACTGGTTGATTCAGTGTTATCATTCACTACTGCTGTGTAGGGTTAATTCAGTGATTTCACTGGTTGATTCAGTGTTATCATTCACTACTGCTGTGTAGGGTTAATTCAGTGATTTCACTGGTTGATTCAGTGTTATCATTCACTACTGCTGTGTAGGGTTAATTCAGTGATTTCACTGGTTGATTCAGTGTTATCATTCACTACTGCTGTGTAGGGTTAATTCAGTGATTTCACTGGTTGATTCAGTGTTATCATTCACTACTGCTGTGTAGGGTTAATTCAGTGATTTCACTGGTTGATTCAGTGTTATCATTCACTACTGCTGTGTAGGGTTAATTCAGTGATTTCACTGGTTGATTCAGTGTTATCATTCACTACTGCTGTGTAGGGTTAATTCAGTGATTTCACTGGTTGATTCAGTGTTATCATTCACTACTGCCGTGTAGGGTTAATTCAGTGATTTCACTGAAATTTTCACAGTTTATTTTTTTAAGTCCGGAAATGGTTCGCAGGCCGGTTCGAAAAAAATTTGATAAATATTTCTTTTTTTACTCCAATTTAGGTCCAATTTTCACATAAATTCCCGAATATGAGGGTGGAAAATGACTTGCATATATTAATATTATATATCGTTGGAAAGAGTAGAATTTTCCGCGTTCCACACATTTTTTTTCAATGCTCTAACCTACTTACGGCGGAAGGTATTTGCTTTTTTAGCTCAATTTTTTTAGGCTTAGCAGAAATTTAGTCATTACTTTCTTCATTAAATCTATCAATAAAAAGTGAAGGAATTGTCCCAGTTTTCTTTTTGACACCATTGGAAAAAGCGACACCTTTTACTAAATATCTATCTCGACCTATGGTCGAAAAAGTAAGCTTCTATCTCCAAAGGAAAAAAAGTTACCATACTTTTTAAATCAAGTTTGAAAAATCTCATAACTATTCAAGTTGTTAACCATTTTATATTCGCGTTTCCACGGATACACTTTTTGAATCCATTGTTTGCTTCCATCTTTTTATTTCTTAAAGTTATTTTATTTTGTGTTTAAATGGTTCCGCTTTTTGAATTCATCTTTTTCATTTTAATTTCTTAAAAGTGTTTTAATATCTGTCGTCATTGTTTGGAAGGGAAATTTTGCAGGATGTTTTTTTCTTCTTCTTTTAAGGGGGTCTGGGACACAAAAATCGTCAAATTTTGCATTTTTTTTTATCACGTGAAAAATTACTCCGTTTTATTCTGCTTAAAAGGACGTTTGAATCTTGTTTCTATCTTAAATAGGACGAAAAATATAATTATTTTTGTTGCATGCACCTAACCAATGTGTACCTAACTTTAAAACTTGAAACGCGTTTTTCTCCATGATGCAATTTTTTCCCGATTTCTTGCATTCAAACTCTTTTAAGTCAGGAACCGATAAAGATAAAGTAATGAAACTTGGAGCATGTTTTTTTTCAAACAGTTTACTTTAATTTTTATTCGGCGAATTTGAAAAAAACGTTTACTGCAAAAATTATGATTTTTTTTAAAAAAGTATTTTCGATTTTTTCGAAATTTTTCTTCAAGTATTTTTTATTTTTTATTGAATCAATATTTTTAAAATCGCCGAATAAAAATTAAAGCTTAGATATTTGTGCGTAGTTTATTTTTAAAAAAATGAATATTGATCAAGAATATTTTGAGTTATAGCAATTTAAAGCAACCCCATTTTTTTATAAAAAAAAACTAATTAAATTTAAATAAAAAAAATTTGTTTTCATATTTATGTTATGATTTTGTTTATTAAATAATTGGTGAATCAGTGCAAAAAATTTCAAAACTCTAAAGTACATAATAAAAAAAATTTCGAAATGTGTCCCGGACCCCCTTAAGTGTGATAGTTGAATATACGTCATTAGACACAATTTTTATTTTCAAGGTAGACCGGGCAAAGCCGGGCAATGCAGCTAGTTGAATATAATTTAATGCTCCCTCTAGCCATAAATGGTTACTAATTTCGTTCCTTAGGAACTTATTTCTATCTTCCTTTTCTGTTTTGGAGCAGAAAGAACGCAGAAAAATCTGATATCGTGAAAAAGTGCTCTGAAGGTCCATTTTATTTACAGTTACTGTTTCCTTCATTAAATTAAGATCGTTAAAGTTGGACCTGATACATTCATACTTACTTTCTAACTGAATGTTTTTCTTCTGAATATAATAATCCAAGACATTTCCTATCAGTACCAGAAGCCCTATCAAGCTGTACACTGATCTGAAACAATGAACAAATCCGGTTAGAGATGATTAAACTTGCTACTGATAATATTTCTCATTTTGGAATCGTTGAAAGACAGTCAAAGCGCCAGACGTCAAGGCGATCTTACTACCAAACGGAACGAACTTGAGGGTCGCAGATCTGGACGAAATTCTAGATTTAGGTTGTTTCCCGCTAGATATGAACCCAGGTGAAGCGGTTTGACTGCATAGGCCCTAGTTCGGTCGTAATAGGGGTCCAAAATTTCTAGTTTCGCTTAAGAAAAGAAGTGATTTTCCTTTGAAACAAACCTCTTTTCACCCTTTTCTTGATATTGCATTGCAGTATCGCATAACTGAAAGCATTCACAGTATAGAGTAAACTTCAATGCCCCTACGTTTTACTAACAAGAGACGCGATAAATGTTAGGAGAGCAAATATTGCGTCAAGTTTAAAATTCCAAAGAAAACGCTATCGCAATTCAGAGTCAAACAAGCAAATTTAGATCTACCTTGGTGCCGAACTAAAGCCTATTCACTATTTTACCTGCGCTCATATCTAGTACGAATTGATATAAAGTCAGAAGTTTATCCAGATTCGTGACTTGTAAGTTTTCGCCATCTGAACCACACCAATTGGCAGGACTCCAAAGAATTGCAATGGAGTTTTCTTGAAATTGGAAACTTTGGGACAATATCTACTCTTTCAAGACATTCGGCGTCTCTTTTCAGTACCACAAAGGAGGGGGGAGGGAGATTTATTCTGTGTTGTGAATGCATTTAATTGGCTCATACTGCAATGCAAATGCCAAAAAAGAGTTTAAAAAAAGTTTAATTTCAAAGGAAAAACCATTGAATTTCTGGACTCAAATAACAACTTTAGACCCCCGTTGCAGCCGAACTATGGCCTATGCAGTCAAACCGCTTCACCTGGGTTCATATCAAGTAGGAATTAACCTAAATCCAGAATTTCGTCCAGATCTGTGACCCTCAAGTTCGTGCTGTTTGGTAGTTAGCTTGACTTTTATACCGAAGGTCTCAATCAAACAACCCAGACATTTTTCCTGGGTTGTTTTATATCAGTTGTTGTATTCATGTTACGACTGGCAGTAAGGCCCCATGGCTTAATCTGGTTTCTCCGCTGGCGGAGCTAATCGAAAATAACTGAAACCATAGGCACGGCGCTGTAGTTCTTGATTTCGGGCCATATTATAGGAGGGAAGGTTCCTATTAATCTAAATAGGAACCTTCCAATAGGATAAATAAGAACCTTTCTTCTATTGGAGCTTACAACTCAGGTTTATTTCGATGACATCAGAAAGGTTATTTTTAACGCCTTAGGACATTGAGTGTTTTTGCAACAGCTGTTTGCTTTAATTTCAGTATTCACAAAAGTCAGTAGAATAATTTCCTCATACTAGCATTCCCGTACCCGGCATTGCTCGGGTAATGGAATTAGCAGGGGTTAACAGTGCTTCATGCACCTAGTTTCGAAAATCCCCTATAATAATTACTTATTGCATGTAATTTTTCCTAGTTTTGAGAGGATCCCGGGGACCCTGCACTCCATATATATATGCCCTTGTCCTTAACCGATCTTCAACTGTTATTAACGATCTTTTTAAAGTATTGATTATCTTTTCAAGCACAGGCCATCCACATTTTATTGTTATACCTACGTTTAAGCAAGAACTTCTTTGTATACAACATTTTTAGTTTTTTTTTCCTGGTGCTAAAACTATTAAGCTACTTGATGAACTGACTTTGGAGTAAGCTACATAAAATTGGCCGTGTGAAAAAAGTCTTCTCTAAAATCGATCCCTGCTACTTTTTAATGTCTGTCCTTGTGACTTATTAACGGTTATTGTAAAGCAAACTTTTGCAGGAAACTACACTCTTCTAAATTCAAAAGAATAGTCTGCCTGTGATGATGTTCTTAGAAACTTCGCTTCTAGTTTTGAAAAAATGAAAGCAAAAGACAGAAACATTATTATTTGGCTTGAGAAAAGCCTCGAAGAATCACGTGAGAAACAAAAACAATATCAAATTTAAAATTCGCTTTCGACAAAAAGTTGAGATGAAGTACTGAATAATGATTTGAATGGAGGAAAGCCTCCGAAAATAAGAGATTTAAATTTCAATGACAGGTTTTAATTTCACAAAAATTAAGGGGCTTTAATTAATTTCTCCTGAACTAATCGATATTTCGAAAAAAAAATTTCTTAGCGGATACTTTCATAATCATGTGGACATGCCGGCCAAATTTCAAGTCTGAGGCTTCAGCAATATTGGCTGTGCGTTGATATATATATGTATATATATATATATATATATATATATATATATATATATATATATATATATATATATATATATATATATATATATATATATATATATATATATATATATATATATATATATATATATATATATAATGTATATATATATATATATATATATATATATATGTTATCTCAGGACATTGATTTTTATATATTAAGATAAATAATAGCCGATGATGAAGTAACTCGCTTGTTTCAAAAATAAAACTCGCGCCACAGCATGATAATTTGATACATAATTCGCAACTCCAACGAACTATAGGGGGCACTGAAGTCACTGTCTAATGGCGGATTTAAAAACTAAAACAAACGCACATGGTAACGAAGAAATTGCTAAAAGTGTTGTGATTTTTGTTCGTACGTATGATTTTTTCGCTTTATTCTTTTTAAATTAATTTTCAAAGTCTTGTGGATATTCTGGCCCACGTAGAAAGAAATGAGAATTCAAGAAGCATTACTAAACGTCAAAGATTAATGCAAACTACGTAGTTCGTAGTTCTAAGCAGCTATTTCCACGATGTTGAATTCGATATTTATCAATTCTTGATAAAACTAAATAATAATTGTGGCCTGACAAGAATAACAATTAATGCTAGAAAATTCAATATGACATTACAAATTGTTATCGAAAGAAGATGATACTTTTTTGCCTTGCTTGGCTAGCGCTTTTTGTTTTCCATTTGTAGCTGAGTTATTTCTCTCGAATTCCCGAATCGGTTAATTTAAAAATTTTCTGTTTCGATTTTTCTAATTTCTGAGTTACGATTTAATTGTGTCATGTTATGCAAATCATCAACAAAATTCTTACGGATATATGGTGGTAGTTTTCTTTTCAGTTGATTGACCATTATTTCTTTTCACTTATCGAATTCTGTAATCTTACTACCATTTTATTCCACTCGTGATAAAAATTAAAAATGGTTTAACAAAAAACGCGAAATCTCGCCAAGGCTACTTTGCTCGCACAATACTAAAACTATAACCCTAAACAAATTTGGCGAAACCTTTCAGCTGAGAATAAAAGGAATAAAGTAAATTCTTTCTCGGTTATTCATTTTGTTCTACGATAATAAAATAACAATAAAATTTTTTACCTTGTATAACGTTATCCAAGTTTGTTAATCCAGAATTTTCGCTTTCACCAATTATTAAGGAAATAATGAAAACTAACATTATTTTGAGAAGCTCGAGAATACTACTAAATGACGAATTAATTTCTGTAGCTGAAAGCAAACTAAGACACATCGATTGCGTTAATAAATACTCAGAACAAACTGCCTGTGTTTACGTCAACAGACACACGTGGAATGCAACGTGGCAATGTTTTAGTTTCATTTGCAGTTTTGTAAATCACCGCAAGGTAGCGCATTCGAGCGCTGGAGTTCCGAATATGTTTTGGTAATGTTTAACATGCAGGGAAACCTCTTATTGTGACAAGGCTGAACTCGATCCGGTAACTTTACAGTTTTACTGGTAAGACTTTCGGCTTAGGAAAATGAAGATCACAAAACAATGGACTCGATCTACCATAACCACACTAGAGTCAGTGACTCTAGTGCGGTGATGGGTGTATCTACTGAAGTTTAGGGTTCATCCACTAGTGTGAGGGTTAAAATTTCAACTATCAAACTATCACCAAACAGGCAATGGCTTCGTTCAAATGTAGAAACAGTTTTCACCCGTCATACCATGACGAGCGATTTTCTAGTTATAATATAATCTTTCCCTTCATTCAGTGCAGAAGCGGTATAATTCATCCTCTTTTGAATCAAAAACACTTCTTTTCCATTCAATTATAGGAACTGGGGAACTTTTATTAGAGCTTTACAGATCATCGTGTGGAGACAGGATAAATACTGCATACTTTTAGGAATCGCTGTGTCATTAATCGCATGAAGATCAGCCCTTTTTGAATCCAGAAGACATCCTTTTGTACTCGTAAATTCGGAAAGACACGCTGAAAACTACGTGCCTCCCTCCCCGTACAAAAACAATCGTTGTGTCACCTACACCACAAAGACCCAAACTATTTGAACCAAAAGATATATCCTTTAGTGCACTTAAATTTGGGAGTACTAGATGCCCTTAGGTTTGTTTCGCTGTGGTACCCCGGCTTTCACAGCATTTGATTTGAACCACTTGGGGGGGGGGGGATAGCAAGCCTAGGACGGATTCAGTAATTTTTCAAAGGAGGGACGATTGATTTTTATTACTTACTTTTTACTATTTTATGCTGATTTAAAAAATATTGTTCACAAAGGTTTTGTACTTTAATTCCGAAACATTTCCGTGATAAGGTCAGAAAACCTAAACCTCTCTTCTCCCAACTCATCTAAATTTCCGTTTTTGAACTTCATTTTCAAAAAATTACCGGTTGAGAGTCACCCAAGAGAGGGCCCCATCTCCCCTCCCTTGTATCCCCTCCCCATCGCAAAGAGTGTCATACTGAACGAACACCTATACTGTTGCTGCGAATCAAAGCTAGGACATCAATCTTAAGCTCTTCCGCCCACGCAATTGAGCACCGAATTTTGTTGACAACTGTAGAAAGTTCGAAAAACAGCAATGGGATGGTGCAATAAATATCAAAACTGAAGAGAGAACTTACATTGCAACAATGTTTCCTACTGTCAGCGGCTTTGAGGTTCTTTCTTCGCAGTGGCTTGCATGAGCATCCATACCCACTTCAGCAGCAACTGAAAATTTCATGAAGTACACGAATGAAGGAATGCAGTACCAATAGGGCAGGAGTCCTTGAGCACCAGGCTTACGTCACAGTGAGAAGGCCCAAAAATTTTCTGCAATTCCATTACTTGAAATAGGGGTGAGATAAAACGGCTTAGGAACCTGCGGATTTAGTTGGCAGAGTGTTGCCCATTTCGCGAATAAATTCATGTTAGGAGTAGCAAGCGGTACAGGATTTTCTCGTCAGTAAAAGGGTTTCAATGGTAACCCAACTCTGCGCCTAACAGTTCCTCTTCTTACTGATTAATCTCCCTTGAAAGAAATGGACTTGTTGAAGGCTGTAGCTCAACTTGTTGGAGGTGGACAGTATACAAATTACCAGCATGCAAGACCTAAATCCTGAGGATCTAGGATCAATTTTAAAAACTGGGCTCCAAAATGGCAGATCAGCTTGGTGAAACGAATTGCAATGTTTACCACGGTTCTCCCATCAGAGGCCATTTTGGAGATCACCTTTTTTTTTTTTTTTTTTTGAGAATGCTTATGATTTGTGTCTTGGAAGCTGAAAATGTGTATAGCTTGGTTTCAAAGGCATGTTTGCACCTCTCTAAAACGTCTTCCAACTGGGAAGACGGTTGGATGGGGACCGACAGGTCACGTGACATGGAATAAATTCATGATATTTAGCTTTTAATGCAATTGTTCGCTTTTTGCTATTTGTTTCACGCCAAAACCAGCGCGACTCAACTTAAATAATTGCGAACCTTTCTTACCTGCTGCGATGTGCTTACGCAAAAAAAGGCCTATATACTATGACGTAGGTCTGGCACTCATGGCTTCTTGTAGAGCCGCTATATAGATAGGTCGGCACATCAACTTCAGTTCAGCCATTTTGGATCAGACTTTTGTTGTTGCGGAGCTAGGGTTACCAAAGTTTCGGGTTTTGCCGAAAATAATACTGTATTGATCATAGACTAATAATAAGAGTAGACCGAGCTTTCCCAGACTTGCTAATGAAAAAATTGGTTCATGGATACATCATGTGACTGGTGGAAGGCTCGGCGAAAACTTTGGCGGCATGGTTGCCAGCTGGCAGGATTATCTATAGTTTGGCACTCGGCATGTATTTTAAGACGTAATGTGGTTTTATTATAATTTTTTTCCCAGGTGCAGAGATGATTGAACTGTTTTTCTTTTAGTTATGCATTATTTTGACGTTAGTAATTAGTTTTTTATCGCAGTTTTCAGTAACTTTAATTTCATTCGGAACTACTACATCAGCGTTGGCGTAAACGTGATGGCGTAAACATTTTGTTTTAACGCAAAAATGTACTAATCGGTATCTTAAATTGAAATTGTTGGTGAAAATCTTACCGTTTGCCGATTCTTTTTGGGCGCTTGCATCTTTAATTGCTTAGAGAGTTATTAAAATTGAATAAAGAAAATGCACAATACTATCTAAACGAAAAACTCACTATATTAAGAAAATATTTACAACTTAGAATAACAAATTTACAAATCAGACTCCATAAAAGATCATTCTTCCGTGTTTCATCAATTCTATTTATTTTATTTCTCGCTCGAGTTGATCGTCTGCTACGATCAACGCCCGCTGTTGCTAGGATATCCACCAGTTACATGGTTTGGTTTATGAGCAGCAAAAGGGTTGCCATAGCTCGGTCTACTCTTATTATTAGTCTATGGTGTTTATAAACAATTCACGTGCTGCTAATTATTGCTCGCAGTGAAAAATCACCAAAAGCGATAACTTGTCAGAAAAGACGACTACTCAAACACGCGCTCCGATCAAAAATGGCTGATTTTAAGCTGATGCGCCGGCTCTCATATATAGGGGCCTTACTTGGACTATAAGCTCTGGAAGCGTAATATCTATTCACGTGACAACTCACCAGAATTTACGATTTGGTTTACATCTTCCAGTGAACAACCAGAAGGAACGCAGATGCCTAATTGTAATGAAGCTGCGTAGAATTCATGCGCCGTAGATGCCAATTCACGGATCAAGCCCTGAGGTAAAATCGTACATTAATACACATATATTATTACATACGTTTGCAAATAATCTGTTTTTATCATGAATCACACTGAACGATTGCAGGCCAGTGTTCTAAACGAGCCCTAACTATTTGTCGCCTATCCAAAAGAAGGACTAAAATTCTGCTCATTGGATAACCGATATCTTTCTTATTTCTAAGACACTGAATTGAAATTTTACTATAAGGTGGGGAATATACTTAGGTTCTAAAATATGAAGGTAACAAACTGACGTCTTGCGCGCATGCGCAGTGAAAAATTTCGTCCATATTTCATCAAATTTTCGACATTTTAATTTCAAGTTTTAATATTATATTTTGTCAAATATGGATGATGGGAAACTTTGTATGTTATGAGCTAAAGCCTTCAGAACAAAATTTGTATTTTTGAAAGAAATGTTTATATCTTTTTAAATATAAAAGATAGGGTAACACCCCCAGTAATTGGCAGGTCACCAGTGATTGGCACTTTCAACAAAAATGTCTTAAAATAAGATTCGAATCCAATCTTTAAAAACTAGAAGGCTATACATCAACTGAATGTACATTTACTTTAAGGATTATAACTTCAATGCAGGTTACTAAATAGTAGCAGTGCATAGGAAAGAGAAACAATTGTGTCAAATCAGTCTTTTTTTTTTTTGCAAAAGCTTCTTTTCTGGCTTAAGGGAAGCATGCGCATCAATCCATTAAAATCTGACTTAGAATATATATTTAAAGTTTTCGTTATCAAAGGTTTTGTTTAGTTGAAAGGTGTTACTTATTTGAGTGGGTAGAAGTATATTTTTGTCCCTTTTTGGGCTTTTTGAAATAATGATGGATGCCATTTAGTGATTTTTTCAGTTTTGCTAGTCTCCAGTCATTGGCACATGTGCCTATAAACAATAATGTATTGTGCGATGTGTCACTAGTTTGATTTCTGATACTTTTGCAGCATGGGTTCCACTATTGATTTGAATCCTACAGAATCTATATACATAAAATTGGATGTTGATAAATTTGTTCCCTAAGATCTCAGAAACTACCGGGCAGATTTGACTGAAACTTTCACCGTTTGTTGTTTTTGGTACTGGGGAGGTTTGTAGACCAGTTCGAAAAAAATGCGATTGATAGTTCCTTTTTTATTCTAATTTGTCCAAATTTTCGCATAAATGCCCCCATATGACGATGAAAAAATACGTGCAAATATTAAAATTATGTGTCCATCGAAAGCGCTTATTTTTCTGCTGAAGATGGCATCTGTTAGAAAGTTCTAAGTTGTATGAAAAACGAGTTATTAACTTTTTTTTGTTCCATGTTCGAAGGCTTTTCTCAACCCAATTCATTATTTAGTGTATCATCTCAACTCCCAGTTCATAGTCAGAATTGCTGAATGTTTTTGTGTTTCGTCGGACTGTTTGAGGCTTTTCTCAAGTCAAATCTTAAAGTAACGCTTTTTCCCCAAAATTGGCTAATAGTAACTAGATTTGGTTGATTATTTTTCCATTTAAACGGAACTTTAGTGTAGTTAATGTTTTTTTTTTAATTATTATTTGTGCTGATTGGATTTCTTAATCATTATCCAATCTAACAGCAGAAACCTCGCCAAAATTTATGCAGAAAGATTTCAGTAACGGATGCATTTGGCAGTTTTTTTAACTGTCGCGGTTTTTGAAGTCAAAGACTACGTAATGATGTTTGTCAGCTTTCACCATGTAAACAAAACATCGTCAATCAAAGAATCTTTAAAAAAGTTTTTTTACTGTAAAATAACCCAGCAACTAAATTAGGCAAATCCATAAAGAGCACAAAAACTTTCATTAATGTGACTTTGCACAAATTCAAACCATCGCCAAATTTTACTACTTATTTTGGAAACATTTCGGATGAAATTGTTTAGCGCCATTTTATGGTGACCAAAAGTATCTTAGCATATGACGACAATATATCTTTAACAAAAATTAGTAACATACCGTTTTACTAAGTAAGGAGGGGGAGCATTATCCAAGGTATCCCAAAACGATTCTCGCAAATTCGGTAACTCTCTAAATCGCACCAAGAACCCACAATAATTGAAATTTTCCAAAATAACTAAAGCAAGTTAAAGGGATCACGGGCGCGCGGCTACATTTTTTAAAACAGTTCGTTCTTCAATAGACATACAGAGAAGGTAAGACTCCATGTAAAAAAAAAAAAAAAGTATTAACTGATAAATCTTTTTAAGCATGTGAAGTTTAATTTCATATTTCGGAAATTCTTCAAATTTGTATACGCTTAAATTTCGTGCTTTCGTTTCTAAATGAATGCTATTTTGCTCTTTTTACTTACTGCTACTTTTGTTTTAAGAGTAAGGAAGAAGCTAGATTTTAAATCACGTCAAAAGGGTGTGTTTTAAGTTCTTTCACTTAAAACAGAAAACAAATGCAAGTAACAATTGTTTCTCATAATTATTGCTAACCCAGGCAACGCCGGGTATTTTTGCTAGTATACAGTAAAATTTTTAATCGAAACAATAAAAAACAAGTATATTGGGCTATCAGTCATATATTGCGACTCTAGAGAATTCGGTTCATTTTTTTATGGTTCCTTAGAATCATCGGATCAATGTTCCTTTTTCTGGGGAAGTAGCTATAATTCGTTAAGTCGAAACTGCATACTGACTAATGAATAATCTCGATATTTTTTTTAACGCAACACTCTAATTTATTTTTCGCTCTCTGAAGTACTTTTTCAACGTCAAGATGTGTGATTTAGCAATAATTTATGTAAAATTACCTACTTTAAATTACTATTAATTATGTTTCTTAAGATGATGAAATTGATATGTAATCTAAAAGTGAAAAATAAAGTGATTTTCCAGTTTTATTTAAAGAGAAGGAATTTGAATTCATATTTTTTTAAAATAAAAATATGAATTCAAATGTTTTTTTTTATTTTAGTGAACTAAATAGATGCACAGATGTGCATTCTTTAATACAAAAATATTTGCAAGTGAATTTTTTTCTAAGTGATGAAAACAGAAGCTAAGTTTAAAAAGGACATTACCCTACTTTCACGAAAATGTAAAAATTAATTTTTAAAGTAAACTGATTTCTAGAATTTACAGTTTATTCCTAGTTAATTACGATGAAGGATGCTCATAAACCTTTTTTTTTTTTTTTTTTGGAGCAATCACGATTGCTTATTGTTCTCATTTGACTGTTTTGAATTTCTATCATTTTATTTTCCCGCCAGCACCACCGTCGCGTCGACCGGTTCCTCACGATGCTGCTCCTCTTGCGAAAACCGTCTCCAGGTTGCGTCCATATCCTACACACACACACACATACACACACTCATGCCTGCGCACAGACACAAACACACACTCCTACAGATACACATACACAAACACATATGCCTACATACAATACACACACACACGAACACATACACACACGCGCGTACACACACAGCACTGCATACAAAACACACACACATCCATACATACACACATACACACGCATCCACACACATGCGCCTACACAAACACACGCATCCACACACATGCGCCTACACAAACACACACGCGCATTCATACACACACACGCTCGTGATTGCGAAAAACATAATTTGAATTCAAGATGCCAAAAGTTCAAATGAATATAATTTTTTTTTTTGTTCACAATTCGTTGCTGGTTCCGTAAATGCAAAGTATATTTAAGTTTTATTGGAAAATGATAGCTGGAGCATACTTTTCATGCCACAAAAGTTACAGAACAACTGATCTCTTATTTCTTGAGAAAGTGTTCATTTTTGAAAGTGATCCAATGCTTTTGGTGATATAGCGTAGATGGTGCAATATATCACTGGCAGTATCCAAGAATTCAGGGCTTGTTGGCTGAAAAAAAAAAGACCTGGATATCAGAAAACCGCAAATCCAGAACGATGTTGTCAGGTCAAAATGCACAAGTTAGGCCTACTTGACACGAGGCGGTTAGTTGAATCAACTTTTGAAAAAGTTGAAACTGGGAAACTTAGTTGCATCAACTTTTCTTCTCTCAGAAATAGTAGTGCAATTTTACAATCATTTATTTACAAAGTTGTGTACATGTAAAGGAAAGCAATGATTTTTCTTACTACCTATGAGTAAAAAAGACTTTGGAAAAAAAAATCACTCAATAATGTTTTAAAAAATGTAGTCTGAGTAGAGAAAACGAGCTGACGTGTGCATCACATGACTTCCTTTTACCCCAATTTAATGTCATTTCCCCATTATCGGCAATTTTAATGTGATTCAATAGTTTACTCTCTAAATATCACCAACAGTGGCCCGATTAAAACCAGATTTTTTTTTTAAAAAATCGTCAAATTTGTCGCCAAGTAGCGACAAAACTTGGCAACCAAAAGAGTGGCGATATATCGCCAAGTGTCCGCCAAATTATAACACCACTTGAGTTTGCATCGATATTAACAATGGTTCTCCCCCAAAAAGGGGCAAAAGACCCCTTTAAAAACACCCGAATGCAACCAAAAGGTTAGGCGCACAACTAGACTCCACTAGGAATCTACGTACCAAGTTTCAACTTTCTAGGACATACCGTTCCTGAGTTATGCTACATACATACGCATATGAGCACATACATACATACGTACATACAGACGTCACGAGAAAACTCGTTGTAATTAACTCGGGAATCGTCAAAATGGATGGTTCGCGTGTCTATACGTTGTTAGGTACATATATACGTGTAGCCGGGTTGAAAAAAAGAAACTCAATATTCATTCGGGGGTGAGCAAAATGGAAATGAAGGTCGATTTTTGAGTGAAAATGTTTTTGCGAATACAATACTTCCTTTTTTGTAAAAGGAAGTAAAAACGGACTAAAATATGTCCTATATGGGCTTTAATATGTTCAGTGATACTCTTGCCCTAAGCATATATAAGATTTTCTTATATGTATATACTACAGGGGTGATTGTGTTCCGGTATTTTACGGAATTCTCGGTTTTTTTGGACGTATTTTCGGTATTTTTATGTCCGAAAATACCGGAATTATGTTTTCTTTTTTTTATGCTTTTATCTCCCTACCTCCGCAATTTTTTTAAAATTATATAATACTCATCAAATATACCTGCAAGAGCCTTAAGATGGACAAATGTCAAGATAATTTGTATAACACCACTCAAAAGTAACTTTGTAACCCATTAAAAATTTAATTAAATGTCCACACAATATTTTGACTCAGAACTATTTAATACTATGGCAAAGGTGCACTTAAGTAATAGGGGCCAAAGATTACCCCCCCCCCCCCGTTCTCGCTTTGTAACTTTCAGGTATTTTTTAATGAACTTACAATCACCCCTGGTACTAGTTATCTCTAAATTCTTAGTTCTGGCACTACTTACACCTTTTGATTTCTAGGCGCTTCTTATGATGTGAGTCATTAATATTTACTTACGGATGCAGACTTTGTGGCATTTATCAAGCCTATTATGCCATGCTTAAAATATTCGTCTTTCTTCTCTGGCAACGGCGGCTTGAACTCTACCACACAATATTTTCCTTTGAACGTGACAACTTCCTCATTTCCTTCCTTTCGTTTGGCAACACTGTTCAGACACTGATCGAAGTCTCCGAAAGAAGCTATTGTCGAACTCAACAAGCCATCAATACTTTTCCCACTGGCATCAATAACTGAAACGATTGGCATATTTTAGTGACATGTTATTAACTAAAGACTGAAACTGCACAACAGAGCTTTGGCTGCAATTTTACAGGAAATTGATTTAACCCGATTTGAATGTACTATAATTTCAAACCCGAATCATCTTCATATACATAATAGCGAATGATCGAGTAACGCTCCTGACGTCATCAACAATGAAACTCCACGGCATGATAATTTGATAATATTTTTTGGTAGTGTTTGACATGCAGGGAAAAGGCTTTATTGTTACGAGACTGAACTGGATCCGGTATTTTAACTGTTTTACTGGGGCCGTGGTAGCCCGATCCATGGAGCTATGAGTAATAAGGAGAAGACATCACCACTGAAACTCCGCAGTGGAAGTGAAGCAACCGCGAAGATTCGCGGCCATCTTGTGGCTTTCATCGTACGCTTTCGACTCGATGCGCTGGTTGACTCAATGCCTTTGCTTTTGAACAATAATAGATAATTTATGGTTTTCTGAAGAGCAATAATCCAGGGTTTTTTCCCGTCAGTTTAATGAAAAGAAATGGTGGAAAATCGTTGCTCTAAGAATAAGAGCTCTTCAATTAGTTCAAGAATTAAAATGCTGTTACTGTGCATATATTCTGTTTTGGTATAGGGTGTGTGTGTGTTTTTTTTTTTTTTTTTTCAGAGCGAAGGAGGTTTTATCAAAAATAATGCTAAAAGCAGGGTATAAAATTTATTTCCAACCGTCTAGTAATAATTTCAAGGCTCTTATATAAAGAACGGTGACTTTTTTTCGAACAAATCCTTTACGTATCGTGTTTGAAATAAATTTAAACCACTGGATATTTGAATACTTTATTCATCAAGTATTATGTAAAGTAAAATTAACTAAAACCAACGAAATAATTTGCATTAAGTAAATGTTCTCAAAAAGAGCTTTAAACATAATTGAAAGATGGGAATAAGAAAATGAATAGAGCCTTTTCCACTTGATTTGAATTACTTATTCCCAATTCATTTTTTGAAAAGGGAAGATGCAAATCAAAATGAATATTACAAATATTTATTTACTGAATACTTTAGGATTACATAACAAAAATATTACCTGGGTGTCAATGATTTAAATCATTTTTTAACTTAAACCCTGAAAATCTCCCTGAATTTTTTTAATTTTATTAGTTCTGAATTTTTTTAGTCTAACCCTCTTTCATTATATTGATTTTGTCCTAGGTGTTTTTCCTCACTTGACCATTTTTATTTAAATTATCTCTCTTTTACCACATTTTTTTTTTCTTTTTTTTTTGTGTCTGCACAATATTTTTTTCAATAAGTAGTCACTGGATTAAGGAACTTTTTTTATGAAAACAATGAGGGATTTTGTTGCACATAGATATAAAATGGGTGTGCAGAAAAATTCCATACTTTGTTGCTATATTGTGTGCATTTTTGTACACATTGGAAAAGATAAACTTATTAATACTGCTCCAAGCATAAATTGTTGTTAAAAAATTTAGAGTATGCTCATAAATTTATTTTTGAGAAATCATCAATCGAAGAGATTGAAGTTTATACATTTTTTGTTAACTATAATTGTAGATGGTCTCGGGACCAGTTTTCGAAATACTTTACCAGAAAGTGGGCAAATAAAATTGCCAGCTCTTTCCTATTGTAAAATATAATTTTTATACAAAAAAAAAAATAAATAAAAAAATAAAAAATAACAAAGCTAGTGAAGATTAGAAAAAGGCATATGCTATAAGGCCAAATTGTTTATTTTCCTCTTTTTTTACCAATTTAAAGTGCACTAATATGTCATTTAAATTAAATTTGACAAGAATCATATGCTTTGTATTAAACAGATTTTTCATCATGTCATGAAAGCTTTTTACTGAAATACTCAAAATATAATAGTGGTAAGTTTAGAAAAATATCAATATTAAATTTAATTATATTTTACAAATGTTATAATTTTTTTTCTATAGAATCAAAAAAATCGGATTTAAATCAAATAAATCCGAATTTTTTTTATTATTTTCCAAAAAAAAAAAAAAAAAAAACAGGAATTTTTACTCTGGATATTACTTGTATCAATATAAAATATATTTTTCAGTTTTGAAAAGCACATTCCAGAGCAACAAAATGTGTTTTTGAATATTTATTCCAAAAAATAAAGGGAGTACAATATTTTACAATGTTTGAATCAAGGACAACAATACTTTTTGAAAACGTACAGGAAACAAAACCCTTATAATATTCCACTTCGACATAAAAAGGACTTGCGTAAAAGCATTGTACCACAGAAGTATAAATAAAAGGATTCAGAACAATAACAAAAACTGAACAATTGCTGTGAAATGAGTTTAAATATATTATAAACAAAAATAGTTTTATTTACACTTTTCACACAAAAACAGTAATGTCAGATACTTTTTGGACAGCACTTGTACTTTAGGATTAAAGAAAATACTGTCAGCCTGCTTAATTAGGTAAAGGATAAACGAATGCTCCGCTTATACGAACAAAAAATCCTAGAACCAAATTTTTACCCATAGATAACGTTAAGAAGCCCTCGGATAATAGAATAATATTGATCAGCTTTCAGAAGTATTTTTGCTGAGAAAAATTTTAAATATACAAAAAATAAATTAAGGGCAATTACATTGACATAAAATAAAAAATGATAGATTGCGCCTACAACGGGGTCCTGAACATCAGAAACACACCATGTTATGAAATGCAGTCTTTCAATGTTTTGAACACCACAAGATGGCTGCCAGTCAAAAGAACAGTTAACTAAGCTTCCGAAACGGCTTCAGCGTATCTCGCTCATGTCGTCTCCTTATTACTCATAGCTCCATGGCCCGATCGGTAGAGTGTCGGATTCGGGGCCGGCGGGTCCTGGGTTCGAACCTTGATGGTCGAAGACCCACCGTCGTCATTAAAGGGGACTGGGCGACGTCAAATATGCTCGTGGTCTCAATGTCCTCCAAGTGAAACGATGCGTCTGGGGCGCTAGCACTAGGTAGCTATTAGCTCCTGGACTAGTTCTAAATTCTCATTAACTGTTCGATCCGGTGATGGTGCTGCCATCTATCGGTATATAAAATAATGGAGGCAAGGCACTTAGTATGCAGTCCTCGATATAAATACAGTTGAAGTCAGTTGTGACTCGGAATAGGAATATTAACTAAAGACCGAAACTGCACAACAGAGAGCTTTGACTGCAATTCTACAGGAAGTTGATTTACCCGATTTGAATGTACTATAATTTCAAACCTGAATCATCCTCATATACATAATAGCGAATGATCGAGTAACGCTTCTGACGTCATCAGCAATGAAACTCCACGGCATAATCATTTGATAATATTTTTTGATAGTGTTTGACATGCAGGGAAAAGGCTTTATTGTTACGAGACTGAACTGGATCCGGTATTTTAAATGTTTTACTGGTAGATTGTCATTTTAGGAGAATGAAGAAACGAAAAAGTGCTTAACAATGAACGCTACCCACTGGAGTTGAGGGTTTATCAAATAGAGTCAGGGAAACAGTTTCAACTCTCAGAATATCACCAACAGGCAATGACTTCGTTCAAATGTAGAAGCAATTTTCACTCGTCACACCTTGACGGGCGATTTACTAGTTTTCCTATTCCTATACAACACAACTGACTACAACTGTATTTATGTCGAGGACTGCATACTAAGTGCCTTGCCTCCATTATTTTATCTACCGATAGATGGCAGCACCATCACCGGATCAAACAGTTAGTGAGAATTTAGAACTAGAGCTAATAGCTACCTGGTGCTAGCACCCCCAGAGGTATCGTTTCACTATTTACTAGTTTTTCCTATCCTATTCTATTCAGAGTCACAACTGATTTCAACTGTATTTATGTCGAGGACTGCATATTAAGTGCCTTGCCTCCATTATTTTATATACCGATAGATGGCAGCACCATCACCGGATCGAACAGTTAAGGAGCATTTTGAACTAGTCCAGGAGCCAATTGCTACCTAGTACTAGCACCCCCAGAGGTATCGTTTCACTTGGAGGACATTGAGACCAGGAGCATATTTAACGTCGCCCAGTCCCCTTTAATGACGACGGTGGGTCTTCGACCAGCGAGGGTCGAACCCGAGACCCTCCGGCCCCGAGTCCAAGGCCTTACCGATCAGGCTACCACGGCCATTTACTAGTTTTGTATAACCTTTCTAGTACGTATGTCAATGTTGCCATTACGTGTGTGAAATTCGGATTTATTCTGACTAATCCTTCTTGGTGTTGCATTTTGTGTGTAAATCCTTGCTTATATCAACCTTTTCCCTTTTCTGTCAAACTATACCTTTAACAAGTTGCTCGTCCCCCTACACTGTTAAAAAAATTCCTGAAATTTTGCGGCAAAAGTTACTGGCATCCATGTTGCCAGTACCTTTTACCGTAAAATCCTATTTTACTGCAAAATTTTTCGTTAGAATACCTATACCTTTATAAATAATACTATACCTTTAACAAGTTGCTCGTCCCCCTACACTGTTAAAAAAAATCCTGAAATTTTGCGGCAAAAGTTACTGGCATCTATGTTGCCAGTACCTTTTACCGTAAAATCCTATTTTACTGCAAAATTTTTTGTTAGAATACCTATACCTTTATAAATAATACTATACCTTTAACAAGTTGCTCGTCCCCCTACACCGTTAAAAAAAATCCTGAAATTTTGGGGCAAAAGTTACTGGCATCCATGTTGCCAGTTCCTTTTACCGTAAAATCCTGTTTTACTGCAAAATTTTACGTTAGAATAAACGAGAGTTAAAAAACCAAAATGCGAGATGCAGGTTCGATCACGGGACCTTCGTATTGGCAGGCGACTTTGCTGACCACCATACCCATTCAGGCACATCGAGTGAGGGGGAATACGGTGCTATCTGCTTCGCACTGTGAGTCACGTGGTGTAACCCATTGGCACTGCAATTTTTTTCGGTACAATTTACTGTTAATTTTTTCTCTACTCAATTTTACAGAAATATTTATTATGAAAGCTTCCTGAATTTTCAACAGTGTAGTCGTAACCGTTAGTCATTGCCTTTTACATCTCGGAACAACTTGCCCCAAGTCGAGGTAAGTTGTTTACTTTCGACTTCAAGTACTAATAAATAATTTACAATAATAAAAAATCTTAAGAAATACAACTCAAAATACAATCGCTACATCAAAGGCACAGATATGACTTTAATATTGAATATAAATACCAGAACTAAGTTTCCATAACAAATTTTGAGCTTCATTGAAAATCGGAGCTTTTAGCCCCACTCTCCCCTACTCTGGCAGAATCGTGTACAGGTTAGACGGCGGTCTCTTAAACCGAGGCGCGGGATTAAACCCGGCTTAAGTCGGTGGATTTTCAAGATGTAGAAAACCGTCAGCGTCTATGTCATATGATTTTGCAAAATGTCAAGGATCCTTTGAGTATTCATTTAGGGTGAGCACGCTCATCAAAATGTATTTCCGGTAATGGATATCCGCTGACCAAGGTACCATTAAAAAGAATGGATAGTAACCCCCGGGGAAATACACTAGGATTGCGAATGGTGGATTTTAATATGCATATAAGGCAAAGTACCATACAGGTAGCTAGAACTACGGCAAATTTAAAAGGAAACTTAATGGGATAAACTGCAAATTTAGCCGTATTAAACCACAATAAGCATATATAAACATAAATACAATTACGATTGACAAAAGTTACTATACAGTAGGGTGCGTCTTATTTTTAAAGGTGTTATTTTTTCATGAGGCACCCTCTCATTTTGTTCCTTTGGATGAAAAAAAAATTCTCATATATGGAAAATAAAAATTGAATAATATTTAGAGGGTGTTACCACTTCTGCAAAATTTGTCAACTCTCTCTTTTTTTATTTTTTTTTAAATTTATTTATTTAGTCTGGATAATAAGTAGCAATCAGTGAAAAGTTTGTATTGTCACATCGAAGTAACAAAGAGAAAAATTACAATATTGCTGAATGTAAAAGACCGAAAGTGTAAACCTGTGATATGAATGGCATTACCGAACTTTCAAATGCTTTTCTGACATTATTACATAAAATGACAACCATGAAATGCTTATTATTTTCTAGTATATATAAGAAATAGGTATTTGTGTTATGTTAAACCCAACCAACCTAATTTCATGTTGATTAAAAATATGTCAAGTGTTGATTTTTACATATTTTTCACAATGAATGTAATTTTAATCACTGGTAGCATCCCTAAATTATGTTCAAATTCTATGAAACTTTTATGCGTGTATTTTTTGATCAAAAGGAAGCAATTAAAGGGGTGCCCCATAAGAAATTCAAAACTTTTTTAAAAAGTGCATTGTAAGACACACCCTACTATACAGTATTTACTTACAAGAAAGGGCCCAGGTATCCAATCGTTTGATACCACCGAGAAGTCTTAATCCTTGTTTGACGCAGGTTGAAGACAGATTAACCCTGTTAGAAAAATCATACATCACGGGTAACACCTTTTTCAGTCCGGAACTGACGAAACCCTTCAACGTCTTATCCATATTCATCCATTTCTGATAAACCAATTCGTCAGATAAGGAGGCAGTTTGTGTGTCATTCATCGGAAAACTCAAACTATTTTGTAGTAAAATAATAACCACGAAAATCGGGTACACAAGCATTTTGAGGGTCAAACTTCGAATTTCAGTTGCAGCTATTGCTGTGTCTGCATGCTACTGCTGTGTCTACATTCGACTACTGACACATTAGAATTTCCGTATTCGCACGATTTGATTATACTATAGATTGTACTATAGATATAGATAGATAGATACTTTAAATATATTTTGTTATAAAATTGCGTTTTCGACGTTTTTCGACTCAGAAATCATAGAAGATAGCATCTTTCCTTCATTATATGCAGCATCAGGACAACGGCGAACAATGGTAATTGTTGACGATGTGCAATAAAAGCTGAAAAACTTTTCCTTTAATAATAATTTATTGTTAGTTGTATTGTTTTTCGTTTACCCACTTCAAAAAGGAGGCGCTTATCAGTTCATAAAGTATAAATGATTTCTTTTTCTTAGGCTCATGGCATCTCAGCTAATGAACCAATTTTGGTTGTTCTTTTTTATCGATTAGAGAAAATCTAACTTGTGTCATATATCTTCGCTTGGCCATATTTGGACGTAAGAAAAAAGCTACGGGAAAAAAACAAGTTTCATGTAATTTCCCTATCATATTATTAGTAATCAAAATAAGAATTTTGCCCTTCACGGCATGTGAACACTTCTTTTTTTTTCTTTTTCTTTTCTTTTTTCTTTTCTTTTTTTTTTTGAGCAATCACGATTGCTTATTGCTTTCATTTGACTGTTTTGGTGTGATTTTATTTTCCCGCCAGCACCCTCTGCAGCATCACCGTCAACCGGCTCCTCACGATGCTGCTCCTCTAGCGAAAGCCGTCTTAAGGTTGCGTCAATATCCTACACGCAAACGCATGCATACACGCACGTACACCTGAACACATACACATACACACACACGCATACATACAGACACCTACAAATACAACTACCCACACACTCATGCCTGAACACACACACAAACACATATGCCTACATACACATACACATCCCCCTACCACAAACACTCATTACCACAACTACCCACACACTCATGCCTGCACACAAACACAAACACACACGCCTACATACACACACACACACACTCATGATTGCGAAAAACATAATTTGTATTCCAGATGTCAAAATTCAAATTAATTTTTGATTTTTTTTTCGTTTTTGTTTTGGTTCTTATTTTTTAACGAATGGGCTTGTTTCCTTCCGTCAAAAGTACTACTTTTAGTCGCCGAAATTGATAGAATAAGCCAAAAAAAAAAAAAAAAAAAAACATAGAGTGAGAAAATTTTGAATTTTCCCAACGCTTAGTTTTTGACTTTTTTTTTTTTGAATGTCCGATTTTTCAAACAAGGCGTGGTCTTTACGACGTCACAAATGATGTACTTTTGACGCATCTGTCTGCCGCGATTCCACGTAATGATAATCACGAAGCGAATTAAATATTGCTGTCTATGCTTGCTATCAACCCTATCGTTTCCAGTACACGTGAGTAAAGAAGCAAATTAAATATTACGTTCTGCGAGTGGCAACAGTGAATGGCATATCGTCATTTGTCAAGTCATCGGCAGAAGCGTAAATCATGAAAGCGCACCGATTACAATATATTTTTTAAATATTAAACTTAGATTATTAAAAAAATGGTTCCTATGTTTAAAAGATCCTATGTTTTTAAGCATGCTCTTTCAGAAAAAAAAAATACTTTTAAAATTTTGAAAACGACCCCATTGCTATTTATCCTCACTTGACAGTCTTTTGATGTTCCTTCGATTTTTCAGATTACCATGACCACGAGTATTAGGAGTCTAACATGTTCTTTTCAAGATTTATTTAGAGAGACTCATTTTCGTCGTTATGGTTACAAATCGTTTATGTTTATTCCAGGCTTAACGCAAGCAGATTTTACATTGAAAAAACGGAGAGCTTTTTTTTTTCTTCTCTTGTAAAATCACACCTTTCAGGTAAAATACCTATATTGATGAACTTGATAACAAAACTTCACCTAAATATAAAATTTTCATATTACTTATTCACATCATTTAACACTGATAAGAAAGAAAAGTACTATAACGCCGCATATATAATCTTTATGACAAGTGTACGGGACCAATCGGCCCCCTTACTTACTATATCGTTACCACTCAAACTATGTATTAATTACTGCATCCTATTTACCATTTCGTTTGTTATGGATCTGCCTAGTATTATCTCATCTAGAAAATGCCAGCCTTAATTTGATGGGTGCGAATTTCATTTCATTTGTAGAAACGAGAAACCCGACGAATAAGGACAGTGGCGTAGCCATGGGGTTATAGGGGGGTCAGAACCCCCCATGAGCCCCAAAAAATCATTTTTCAGTCGAATCTGAAGGGTTCTGTTTATGAGCTAAAAGATTTTTATTTAATGTAATAGCTTTTATGACGGTAAAAAGCTTATGTCTTCCTGTTTGGCCCACTTCTGTAAATTAGTTGAGCAAAAGACATTAAACTACTACTAGTTCCTATTTTTCTTTAAATTCTTTAACCAAGATTTAAAGTTCTAAAATAGAAAATTGCGAAACGTAAAATATAGCTAACGCTGACATATTTTTTATGTGCCTTGAAAGGATACTTATGGTTATAAGTCTGAAAAGGCACATTTTCAGGCTTCTATACTGACAACATAGGAAGGACACGAGGAAAGAGACGAGGAACCAGATAAATCCCCTCCACCCCCCCCCCCCGGAATTTTTTTGAAATTGGTTGATTTATATAGGCCTAAGAAAAGAATCGGGACACGGAGTTCTTTTCTAAGCGATATTTTTAAAGTTGATGTCAAAAAAGGCAATTTTACAATTTTCGGTAGCGTTAAAGGAAAGGGAAAGCAAGGGGTTCCCACACAATTTTGTTTTCTTAACTTTTTTTTTTTTCAAAATTGAAATTATTTTAGTCTATCTTTGTTTACAATAGAATGTCGGGGACTCTTCCCAGAAATTCTCCGAAACGGGAAGTTTTAGAAATGCAATTTTAGGCTACCCTTAGTAAAATTAATGGAACAGCATAGGGAGCTCTCTACAAAAACATTTCAAGTTTGAACTGTTAAAAAACGCTAAACTAACTTTGGTCACGTTTGAGAGAATATGAGGATCAGTGATCTCATTTGGAAGTATTTAAAAACTGAAGTATACTTGAGCCAATTTTAAACTAAATTTCGTTACTGTAGGGAATATGGCGATTCTCCTTCGAAATTTTCCGACGTTGAAATTTTAAAAAGATAATCTTATAATATGTTTGGAAACTTTGAAAGGAAAAGAGAAAAGTTTCACCCAAGATTTTTTACAAGAGCACCCTGCCCTTCCGCTTTTAAGCTAACCTTCGACCCCTGTCCTTGAAACGTCATTCTTTCGTTTCAATCATTTATCCACAAGAATCTGATTAGAATATATCTGAATGTTTTTGGATTATCTTTAAAACTAAACATCAAAAAGCTTTTTAATATTTTAAAAATAATTACTATCGAAAACACTTGAACTTTGTATGTACCTAGTATACCAAAAAGTAAAAGAAGCACCTTTTTTATTCAACAAAGCTTCTCTATCCTTTTGTCCCTTTTATCTGAATGCGCACTGCACCTTTTTTGGTCTGGAGGAAACACTAGTTCTCTCTGGGCATTTTTTTATGAAACTGAAATCAATTTTTGGCTATAGTGCCAAAATACGGAAAAATTCTATAAGTGAAATTCTAAGCTATCTTTAGTGACTTTAAGGGAATGCATAAGGTTCGAAGACTTTCTCTGGCAATTTTTCGATATTTAAAGGGGTCCGGGAAACAAAATGTGTCAAATTTTGCATTTTTCCCCCTATCATTTAAAAAATTACTCCGTCTTTTTCTGCTTAAAAGGGCGTTTGAACTTGTTTTTATCTTAATTAGAACGAAAGATATAATATTTTTTGTTGCATTCTTTTAACTAATATTATATTTAACTTTAAAACTTCAAACGCGTTTTTCTCCATGATGCAATTATTCCCCATTTTTCGCATTCAAACTCTTGTAAGTCAAGAACTGATAAAGATAAAGTAATGAAATTTGGAGCATATCTTTTTCAAACGGTTCACTTTAATTTTTATACGGTAAATTTGAAAAAAACCATTACTTCAAAAAATATGATTTTTTTTTAAAAGTATCTTTGAATTTTTCGAAATTTTTCTTCAAATATTTTCTATTTTTATTGAATTAATATTTTTTAAATCGTCGAATAAAAATTTAAACTTCGATATTTGTGCATAGTTTTTCAAAAAAATTTGAAAACTGACCAAGAATATTTTGAGTTTTAGCAATTGAAAGCAATCCCATTTTTTTTTAGAAAACAATAACTAAATTCAGATATTTTTTTAATATTTATGTTACCATTTTGCGAATCAAACTGATGGTGAATCAGTGCAAAAAATTTCAAAATTCTAAATTGTTTAATACCAATTTTTTGTTCAAGATGTGTCCCGGACCATTTTAAATCTGTATTACACAATTTCCTTCTTGGGCGTTGATGCAAAAACCAAGAACCAGGTAAGTCCAGACTCACTCATTTTTGGTTAGACCAATAACATTAGTCCGATCGAAAGGCTAATATCTTTCCCTCATTATTTACTACAAAGCAGAAGTCTAATCTTACATTTGTGACCCGTTGTTGCACCAATCGGAACAACCAATTCTCCGCATGCAAAAATGAATTTTTAGAAAGGGAAAAGTTTGGGCATCAAATTCCTCAATTGTAGACTTAATACTATCGTGACTTTAGGACTACAAAGAGACCTCTTACCTGAAATACCATAGGGACCCAGGGTTACCAACTGCTCCGCATTTTGCGGAGTTGCTGTGCAAAATTGGTGAAACTCCGAGGCTCCGCAAAGAAGTTCTTTTGCTCCGCATTTCCCTGCCGAAGTTTTCCAGCTTAAATTTTGCTATTTCATCATATCAAACATGTAAATATGGGAAACTAAAGATGCTTTTATTCAAAGATTGAAACTGTGTATAAAGCTGTTTTATTAATTAAGAAATAATTATTTTCATACTAGTGCTTTAAATAATTATTAAAGCTCTAAAAAAAAACAGATAAGTTGTTTTAGGTTATTTTATTGATTTTTATACAAAATTCCGAACTGCTCCGCAAAATTTTAAATTACTCCTCAAAATCGGCACAGATGCTCCTCAAATTGTTTCTCTAAGGTCGGCAACCCTGGGACCTCGTTAAGTCTAAGTCTGGTCCTGATTACAACTAATGTTACTCAAAAAAATAAATAAAGAGAAAAAAAAAATCTTACCCCCCCTTGCCTCCCCTGGAACTATATATATATGTGTGTGTGTGTGTGTATATATATATATATATATATATATATATATATATATACACAGTCCAGTCACGTTAATGTGACCACCACGTACTTTCCACGTCATAGTTAAATAACCAATCACAGAAGGCAGGGGGCAGCACAGTGCAGTTGAGCGTATATAAAGGGTGTGTAAGGGCTTCGGAAAACATTTCAATCATTGGCGTAATGCAGAAACGAAACGATTTATCCGACGTCCAAAAGGGCATGATCATTGGCTTTCGGGCCAAGGGTGGAAGCATTTCTGAAACAGTGAGTTTGTGAACTGTTCGCGTGCCGCCGTGGTAAAAGTGTACCGTGCTTGGCAAAATGGGACTGTCCAAAATCAGCGACGTGGCAAATGTGGTGCACCACGGGCCATAGATGACAGAGGAGAACGACGGTTGCGGAGATGCGTTCGGGCAGATAGACGGGCTACCGTTGAGCAACTGACCACCAAAATGAACCAAGGAGCTACCAAAAGTGTCTCCCAAACTACTATTCAGCGAACATTACTGCGTCTGGGCCTCCGAAGCAGACGCGTGCACCTATGCTGACTGCTGTTCATCGACGACGAAGGCTAGAATTTGCACGCCAGTACAGCAGCTGGACATCCACTGAGTGGCGACAGGTAGCGTTTTCAGATGAATCGCGTGTTATGCTCCATCGGACAGATGGACGTTGGCGTATAAGGCGTGAAACCTGTGAAAGGAACCGCCCTGCAACCATTGCCGTAACGGTCCAAGCTGGAGGCGGGAGCATTATGGTCTGGGGAATGTTTTCCTGGCATTCCCTGGGTTCACTGATCATTGTGAAAGGCACGATGGATCAATACAAGTACGCATCTGTCCTTGCGGACCATGTCCACCCCTACATGCGCATTATTTTTCCTCAGGATGATGGCATCTTCCAGCAGGACAATGGGAGATGCCATACAGCTGCCAGTGTACGTGCGTGGTTCGAAGAGCACCAGGATGAGTTTACCGTCCTCCCCTGGCCAGCAAACTCACCTGACTTAAACCCGATTGAGCATCTGTGGGACCATCTCGATCGAGTTGATCGCGCCATGGATCCTCAACCGCTTAATCTAGCGCAGCTGGTCACGGCATTTAAATCGGCATGGCTCAACATCCCAGAGAACACCTTCAGGGACCTAAGTGACTCTCTTCCTGCACGTCTCGCAGCAGTCCGCTCTGCGAAAGGTGGTTATTCTGGCTTTTGACAGATGATCACATTAATATGACTGGACTGTATATATATATATATATATATATATATATAGTATATATATATATATATATATATATATATATATATATATATATATATATATATATATATTAGGATGGTCCTTATTTATATGGGTAAAAAAAAATTCGGAATTCAACAAGTGACGCCCCCTAGTTTTGTGACACTATAATAAAAAGTAACGTGTGCAAAATTTGAACTCTATCGGTCAATAATAACTCGTGCCCCTAGGCCGTTGAACTTTTAGTCCAGTCATTTGGTCGAAAAAAAGGGAGTTACGTGGAAAGTTTTCCGGGAGTTTTGAAAATTGGATATTTTATAGATTTTGATGTGCTCTTTTCGAATTTCCACTTTGCCATCTCGTATCTTTGCCGCTCGCGCCGCCATATTGAAAAAATAGCGTCTAAAAGCGGTATTTTGACTATATCTCCTTTCTGACTTATTTTGCAACAAAAAAAAAATCATATACAACATTAATTTATGCATTATATATATATATATTAATTTACATACAAAATTAAACAAGAAAAAAATTTCCTACAATTTATATCATAATATTTCTTTTTTTTTGCAAAATAAATAATTTAGTAGAGGGGCTAATAATTTAGGGGGGTGGGCTATGGTAGAAAACAGGCGGAAACTGCATTTTGTGATAAAATCATGAAACTTGGTATGCATGTAGACAATGTATTAATAAAATTTTTTAGAAGATTAAGGCATTTCGAAATCCCCCCAAAAACCCTCCCTAGTGGCCATTTTTGGTTCAAAAATCCAAAATTACTTTTCCTTTTTTCTATTAAGAAACATTTCCACTGTGTCTTCTTTTGGGAGTTCTATTATGCTTTCTAAAGTTGGGAGTCCATCAAAATAGCTTGAAACTTCTTAATTTTAAAATAAACTATAAAAATTTCGTTTTTTAAAATAAAATTTAAACTAGTCAAAATCTTAACCATTTCTTTCGGAATCACTTGAGGAATGGTTTACTATGTATTTCAAAGCACTGTATTAAAGTAAAATAAGTCAGTTACAGTATAACCCCAGTAATCCGAACCGCAGAAATCCGAAACAACAATTTGCATTTATAATTTAACTAACAATTTTATTGCTCTGCAAATAGTATAAACTGATTTGTAAGTTTTCTCATCGATAGCTATTCTTTATACCTATAGGTATGTTCTATAGTTATGTTCTATAGTTACAGGTGTTGTTCGTAGAAGAAATTTTTGTACTTAAGACTACGTTCCTTGAGCATGACCCCCCCCCCCCCTAAAATGAAATCCTGTATCCGCCCCTGTTGAGACGTCATGCAATTTCTTCGGTAATCATCTGCGATGGGATCATCAAATTTATCATGAGCTTCTTCGTTTTCTATTGCATCATTCGTTTGCGCGAAAACCGTCTCCGTTTTCTTCCTCTTCACCGCCATCATGTGATGAACTTTGCGAATTCTCACAATTACCACCTGTAGAATTAGTACACATAACGGAGCATTTTAACCCGACTTTTCTGCATCCACAGGCTTTTTGACATCCTTTATTGCATTTGCAAGAAATAAGTCTTTGTAAGGATTGTGGAGCTGGGTATTCAAGTGTCATAACAGAAAAATTAACCAATTCTTATTTCTATTCCACCCCTACACACAGCTCTGGGTTTTTTTCATTCCACACCACTGCTAAATCTGGTGATAGGATCGAAAAGAATGTTGTCTTGCTGCTGCTTCTCTTGGAGGTAGCGACAAGATATTAAGTTTACTTTTATATGCGGATTTTACAAAGCATTCATATCTGTAGGCGTTTAAAGTCATGTTTTCTTGCTTTTTTTTACTTTTCACTTCACTGTAAGTCTAAAAGGAAGTGTTCTCCAGCTTTATCAAAGATCTCTGGCATTTGGATTTTTGAATGCTTTAATAGACTCGCTCAAATTTGAATTCTTTCGAAGTACATTAATAAATTTCGTTTTTCCTTGATTGAAAAGATCACATGTTTGTAATCAGAGCCACTAAAGGCATGCAAGAATAAAATATGATCTGCGGCTGTTTTATCTATGATACTGTCAGTTGTATATATTTGTTGCGAAATTTTTCCTTTTCCTGGTTTGAGCATATATATGTTTGATTGTTTAGATAGAGCTGTCAAAAGAATAAGAAGATCTACATCTTCGCCTACAACAATTACGTAGTACAGTAAACTCCCGATTATCCGTGGAATTGGGTGGCACAAATGCCGCGGATAATAAAAATCGCGGATAACCGCAAAAAGACTAAAATGGGGGACAAATCTAGTAAAAAATTGTCCTATCTCAAATTCTTAACTGTATTGATGCATAATACTTTCTGCAAACAGTGAAAATATATATAGAGTACAGTACAAATGTTTTGTATTTTTGCACAACTGAACTTAACATCAATAACAAACAAGTGTATGTACGATGAAGAACGCACAATAATAATAATAAATAATAATAATAATAATAATAATAATAATAATAATAATAATAAAATTAAATCAAATCAATCAATCAAGCAAAAAACAATTGAGTGTAAATTTACAATTTTTCAAAAAAAAAAAACAGCCACTGGTATTAGCTTCTTATTGCGAAAATACATGTTCGTGATTGTTGATTGATTCGCGGATAATCCGCCCCGCGGATAAACCGCTCGCGGATAATCGGGAGTCTACACTGATGACGCAGACTAAAATATTCTATTGAGTTCTACCGGTCGAAATTTCAGAAAGGGAGAGAGGGAGAATCCACGCAGGCCCTGGAATCGAATCCACGTGGCGCCTATAGTTGGAAGAGTCGGTGTTTTTAGTGCCAGATAGGAAGAAATGACTGAAATAGAATTTAACTTCTGTATTGCTCCGTCGCTCATTTATACCACAAAAAGAATTTTAGTTTGTGGATTGTTAGCATTTATGCAGTTAGTAAATCAACTTGTAAATCGATTGAATTATGTTTATACTATATGCTTATTAATTAAACTCCGCGTTTCCTCGATGTGTTACGATAACTAAACCTCGAAGTAGTGTGGGAACGACTTATTCTGCGATAACGCGTGTTAAATAATGCTTTACGACGCTCGTAAGTCGAAACTCATTATTTTACGAAAAAAATTGTGAAGACATAAATTGTAGGAAATTTTCTCTAGTTTAATTATGTAAAACATGTTTTTATCGTAAAATAAGTCAGAACGGAGATATCCTCAAAATACCGCTTTTAGACGCCATTTTTCAATATGGCGGCGCGAGCGGCAAAGATACGAGGTGGCAAAGTGGCAATTCGAAAAGAGCACATCAAAATCTATAAAATTACCAATTTTCAAAACTCCCGGAAAACTTTCCAGGTAAAACTACCAGGTGATTGGACTATTTAACACTTTTGATAATTTTCCCCTCAAATCTTCCAGTTTTTACTTCAGATCCAGTACATCGTTTCTCCTAGGTTTGTAAAAAGTATTTTTGCAGTGAGGTAGCACTTAAATTAATACTTTTAATTACTTTATATCATCTAAAGATTTTACGTTGAATAAGAATGAAATAATGCTTTAGAAACTTTCCTTAATCGTACGCTTTTCTCAATGTATCTCGATAGTATGTATTTTTTTCCGATAGTCTTGAACGGTCTGTAAAATAAATTGTTTTTGGGACTCATATTCGGTAAATTAGTTGCGATGTTCTTCGATTAATTGTGCTCCTCTTTCAGTTGTATCATTCTCAATTTTCAGTGTTTTAACGATCTTTCTTCCCTTTAAAGAGTTTCCTTCATTTTGCCGTGAATCAGGATCAAATAGAAAATTTTTTTTTTTAGTATTTGTAACTTATCAAACAGTTTTATTGACTCGTAATTGATTCTATGAAGAGGAAGATCTTTACCAAGAAAGTATTTTAAATCATCTACAGTTATCTGAAATTTGTTAAACAGTCACCAGATACGCCTTCCTTATCACAAGCATTTTTTGGACTAGTGTTTTTGTTATCTTCAAAGTTAATTCCTTCATCCAATACGGACAAAGCTACTAGTTTATCCCCTAAATACTATAAGTGATTTATAAATTTTCCAATCACTGCTTCTGCTGCATGTTTGTCGTCATTTTGTACGCTGCTAGTTTTTTAAGACATATTATATTATTCAAAGGACCCTCGATTGGGTTGCTGCGAAAAGACCATATTTTCATACAGCATTTAATTGTAAAACAGCTTTGAAGGACATTCTTTTCATGTAAGGTCAATTTAAATTGTTTCCTAAATATAAAAAGTTTCAAACAAAAATTCCTTTTGCCACCTATGTGGCTCAGGGATAAGCTCCAGGTTGCCGAAAACATATCCCTGTAGGAGGAAATTCACCAGGAAAATATTATTACAAGTTATGAGAATTATCTGTAATCTTTCTCAATTCCGCTTTTTACGAACAATAAATAATAGGTCATCAACTTCGTCTTTTAGAATTTGAGTGGTATGTGTACTTGATTGAAATGTTATAAGTTCTGAATGATGGAGATCTTTCCACAAAATTTTGAAGCGCTTAAATAATTAAATATCTGATCTAGAACTAAGAAAGAAACACTTATTCAAGGACACACTCTGCAGTACGATTTCAAGAGCATGATGATGGCAATCCTATCACCGTTCAGTTTTCGCTCTAAAAATTGCATGCACAATTCATTGGTATTGCAAGTCGTTATATCAAACACTACAGCTAGAACAGTTAGCAATAAAGAACTATCATTATATGATAGCTCTTTATTACTAACTGTTCTAGCTAGCTATGATATCTTATAGATATCATAAGCAATTGAAGAAATATCTAAGGAATTCCGTGTAGCTGTTCAATATTAGGACCTGAAGCTATCACGGTAATCCTGTCGGCTTTCTTTTTCCAGTTACATCTGGATGTAACTTTGTATCCCAGTGAATAACTACAAAATCTAGATTTAAATTTATGAAATTTAATTTTACCTCTTGAAGATTTGCTCTTGCTCTCTTAAGGAATGTACCATTGATCACTAGGATTCAAATTTACTGCATCTATATAGGCTGCAAATAAATGAATAACATCTTTATCCCTAACATGGCATTTGTCTAACAGTGATGAAAGGCGAGCAGATATCAATAGTTGTCAAGCTTTTTTTGCATTGAGGTAGACCAGCTGTAGAAAACAAAAGTTCAACAGTTTAGGATAGGTATCCATTTCGGTTTCTAAATCTTGTGAATCGCAAGAATTTGATGATAATAAAGGACTATGTACTGAAGTAGAAGAAAATTAATTTAAGGTATAGATTTCCACATTGTCCTGATCTGGATATTTTTTTAATACTTATATTTTAGCTATGGAAAATACGGTATATTTTTATGTTATGAAGAATCGAGGATTTTTCGAAATTTATAGTTTAAAAATTAAAAATTGTATGAGCATTTAGGTATGTTTATAATTAAAGAACAGCGAATTAAAATATAATTGCAATTACTTATATTTATATCATTGAAACCTTGCGACTCTATTTGCCACACCTATTACATACACAGGGAAATTCGTAAATCAACACACCCCAAAGCCTGGAGGAGGCAATTTGTTGCTGTCATTAATGGCCTAGGCCATTCATTAATGACCTATACCCAAGCAGCACAGAGGAGTTCAAAGCTCGTTCTATAACACGTTCAGAGCACACCAACCGACACGTTCAAATTACGTTCTCTCAGAACGGTCTAAAAAGCGTCTATGTGTCTCGTCGATCGATGTCGTATAGCACGTCGAAATCTGGTGTTGTACCACCGCCTTTTGCACCAATTTCGAACCTGGAATATTACGTTATATTAAAGTGGTAGGATGACATTTCGTTTTGGTGTTAGCAAAAACAATACTGAATATTCTGCTTTCACAGGTAAAAAAATTCGAAAAAATGAAAGGTGTACCCCATAAGGACGTTTTCCACTTACAAATTCAGTTTTCGTCAGATCTCTGCTGAATTTCGTACTGAAATCTTTTGATGATCGAAAATTCCTCATAGAAAGACCCCCCCCCCCCCCCTCAAAGAACACCACAATGAGGATTTTTCTTTACATAAAAATCCAGTTTATGTCGGATGTTTGACAAATTTGGCACAGTCAATTTTGTCAAGTCATTTGATGATCAAGAAGTTTCATAGGGGAGTCTTCGCTCCCTTCCTATGGTGTGCAGATGCCCCACATACAGGACTTTTCCTTTTACGAATCGAGTTTGCCAAATCTGACTCGTAGATGCTTTGATGCTCAAGAACTTCCTTGGGGTTTCGCTGCTGCCGATGGGAAACAATATATAGAGGATTTTTCCTTGTACACATTTAGTTTACGTCGGATCTTTGCCAAATTTGGCTTATAGGTCTTTTGACGCTCAATAATTCACATAGAAGGTTTTCCTTCTCACAAAAATCTAGTTTACACTGGACCTTTGACAGATTTTGCACATAGCTTTCTTTGATGCTGAAAAATCCACATAGGGGAGTTTTCGCCTCCCTATGGAGGTGGAAATTCCCCCCAAAGAAGATTTGCCCCTTATGCAAAATTCAGTTTATGTTGGATCGTTTAAGTGGTCCTTTGATGTTCAGGAATTCACATAGGGGAGTTTTCTTTCCACCCTTTTGAGGGAGGAAAAACCCCATAAAGCGTTTTCCCTTTTTACAAATCGAGTTTATGATATTTGCAAAATTTGGCACATAGTTCCTTTGATGCACAAAAAATTTACAAAGGGGAGGGGGAATTTGGCCTCCCGTCATAAAGGGGTTTTCCTCGGACAATTCTAGTTTACGACATATCTTTTCCAAATTTAGTACAGAAGTGTTCTGATGTTCGAAAACTCAAATAGAGGAGTTTTTGCCCCTCTAGTAAAATGCAAAAATATCTTATACAAAAATCCAGGAAAAAAAAAGCTTAGCCATATTTGGGAAAATATAAATTATTGTTTTGCAAAATTTGGCATATTGAGGGGGGTCAAGGTCCTTCGACTCCTTCCGGAAATACTACCTTGAATTACAATGCTCAGATTTTGTGCACTTTTTCCTACACGTAGTTTTTTTTTAACCTTTTGTTTACAATATCTGTTAAACGTGTACAATTTTTGTAAATTAGGGTTTTATATTTTCTGTTCTGCAGACTTAAATAATAACACAAAATTTACAAAAATACTGATTAATTTACAGATTTTGATGAAATGAACACTTGTAGAGGCTTAACTGTCCTGAAATGCAACTCCCTAGAGCAGTTAATAGCAGTACGCCTTGCAGTCACACCATAATTTCGAGATTCGACTCTTGGGCTTATTCAAGGTGTATTACAACATAACTTCAGAAGTAATTTCCCATGAACAGGGTTTGAAGAAAAACCGGGGTAATTTTAAAAACCTTAGGTACCCTGGATTTTTTTTTTATCAAGTCCATATGCAGTTTTAATTTCTAAAACTTAAGAAGTTGTTCAGAAAGACAGATGCCAATTTTCGTATACTTGGTATTATTTATTTTCGATCTAATATGTAGTTTGTTTCTGAAATAAATGTTTCAATATGCGGCAAATTTTGAAAAAAAAAAAAATCGACTTTATCGAGATAGTCAATTTTTTTCAAGTGGTCGTGTTAACAAACCCACGAGTTTTTTTTTTTTTTTTTTTTTTCGTGCTGGGCCCGGTTTGACGAATCCTGTACATTAATAAATTAAAATAGTTCAATAAATAAAATACATATTTTAAGGGGAGTTAGTACCCCCTATAACGTCAATGTTAATTTGCACAAGTTCATGTACCTTTCTCTGAAAATCTATTAAAGATACAATTATGAATTTTTTCTGTACCTTAAGTAGACTTTTTTCTTTATACTAAAGAAAAATTTTACAGAAAGAAAACTTTTTAAAAAAATTCTAATTAGATGTATGGAATTGGCTGGCAAAAATTTCAAAGCCTAACACAATTCAAGTTCTGAGATAAAGGAACATTTAGTTTCAAAAATACCATTTCTCGATATAACAATTTAAAGAAGAAAATCATATCTTATCAAAATATGTTTACATTTTTTAAAAGTTTATTTTAACTTACTTCTCATATGAGCACGATCAAGAAGTTTGTATCATTAAAAAGGTACTGAAATGGGGAGTATCATAATATATAGAATTCAAAAAATCGAATTTTTGGAAGTATTTAGGGTACTGACTCCCCTTAAAGTTCTTACAATTTTCAAATGCTGCTCTGTAATGGCTAAGATGTGTCTACTACATATATGGAGAAATAAATTTAAAAATGAAATACAGCAACAGTAGTAAAACTATCACAAATGTAAAAATTTGCAAGGGATTTTTTTTTTTGAAGTGCCTGCTTCTTTTTAGTTGGTCTGTGATGAATAATATTTGGATGACAAAAAAAATTTACTTTAGTTGAATCATTTTTGATTCTACTTGAAAAGGGTCTCAAATTTTCCATGGACTTCCCTAGTAAAGCCATTTTACGGCATTAACTTTTTGATTGATGAAAGAATTTTATTGTTAAAACCCTGAATTTCCTCTACTCTCCCTTCTCTCTCTCTCTCTCTAAAATGCAAGATGTTTCTTAGCCCTCAAAAAAACTCATGTGAATTATATTCTTATATTCTTTAGTTAATTGCAAAAAGAATCACGTAAGTCACACAAAAAATAAATGAAGTAACGCATACAAGTTAATAAAAAATTTAATCCCAAAATACTCTTTATTTTACATGATAAACTCTTTCTCATATTTTGATTTTAGGAACAACCAATAAGAAATTAAAAAGAAAGGCGTTGATCGTTTTGTCCCATTAATGACCTTGACTGCCTGAAATGAAAATACAAATAAAAAGACAAAAATTGCAGCTTATAATAAGATTAAGTGCGTAAAAAATTTGAAGTACAGTCAGAAATCATCACCTGACGTAAACATTCTTATTTTTTGAATGATACAAATTAAACTAAATAAGTTGGAAAAAAATGTAACCCGAAGTGTTCAAATCCAATAGTACAATACAACCGTTGATCATACCTTGGGAGCCCAGTGGTTCATCATTTTTTAAAAATAGTCATAGAGGGGCAATACATTTTTTTAACATAAGAGATAATTTGACCTAGGATTTTCTTTAATGAAAAAAATTACGTAATGATTTATGTAAAAAAAAACATAAAATATGATTCTAGTTTTAATCACAGAAAAACCATGCTGCTTTTAAAGGAATTTCAAAATCCAACTCGAGTACCCATGTTTGTGACTTATATGTTATATATTGAGCAAGACCCTTAATTTCTCCAAGCGGAAAAAAAATCACTAAGAAAGTTCTATGCGTTTTCTATGACAGTATTTTTTTTTCCACCATTTCATACTGCAAAAAACATATTTGCATTATTTTAAAAATAAATTGATACTCTTTATTTCTGCATTTATGCATCTTTTTGCGTGTTTATTTGTTGTTTGATATGGAACCTGAATTGGTTAGTATTTTTAGTCTAATTGGGTAATAATTTTAAGTGTCATAACTTGATTCGACTTCTACATAGGAAAACCAGTTTGTACACATATAAAACATGGCCTGCTGCTTTCAGGAGAAGATGCTAGTTGCATTACTTAAATTATCTATTTTGTGCACATCTCAGAGTAAATAATGAAGAAAGGTAAGAATCAAAGCACCACACATATATTCAGAGATATTACTAGAATTATTTTCAAGATATGAAAATATTCATTGATATTTTTCCAAAATCGCGTTTATTAAGACTTATACCAAAGGATGAAATGGAAGTTGTCAGACAAAGAAGTGATGTGCACTAATTTGTTTTTTGTTTTTTCATTGTAAAAAAAAAGCTTATTTCATTTGTTACAGTTTTAATTTCTTTGTGTTCTATTTCGTATTGGATCACTCACATGTTAAATCAATTAGGCACTCAACCAGACCATTTCAGACTAACATGAAACTTTCAGAAACTTTGCTCTTTTATATCATTAAGATGCATATGAAAAAAAAACTTTCATAATTCATCTTACATAATTAAAAACTGAGCGTATGTATCTATCTATCTATGCATTAATCTATCTATCTCTGTCCGAGTTACTTCTCCCGAACGCCAGTAAAGTAAACATCGAACCAGGTATCGATGTATTTTCCCGTATTTATGTTTGGCTATTCAAAATAATCCCCCGATAATAATTAGCGGAGATATCAACTGAAAACTACTAATTATAATACTTAGATTTCGGCATAAAATCCCTATTTTTCGAGGGCTTTCCTTCATTCAAATTATCAGTGATTCATCAACTTTCCGTAACAATGCTTTTATTGAAATTTATAGCATGCAGAAAATTATTGAGAAAAAAGATCTGTTGCATTTTTTTTCTCAAACATGAACAAATAAAATTCCGAGTTTTGCTTTGAGGGTTTTCCTGTGATCGAGATACTTAATTAAAATGTTCCCTTTTTGGTTATTTTCCCGGAATCTGCCGCAAAATGTTACTGATTTTTTTAGTTTTTTGTTCAATAGTGATTGCTGAACAATGGTCACTTGACATAACTTTTATTTTCGAGGTAGACCGTGCAAAGCCAGGCGACGCAGCTAATGAGTAATTGATGTTTGTTAATATGCCTTCCTGCAGTGCTTTGAAATGATATCTCAAAGCTATGGGAGAATGTCAGCCATACATATCAGGATTGCGTAATGGCTGACAATTATATGCAGTTTAACTTGATCAGTAACTTAAATACTCTTCGAAATTTTTTTTTTCACATAACTTAATATTTAGAAAAAAAAATTCTCATTTTTTTTTGAGATAAATGTCTTTTAGAGATTTTGAAAAAAAAAAAAAAAAAAAAACTTTCAGAGTGGAACCATTAAGGGATAGCACCAGGAGTGATGGTGGACTCAAGTACTTTGTTCTATAGACAGTGAAATGTATGGAAGTTGCCCCCTTTACATTTGAAATCATTTGAAAAGTACCACTTTAAAAAAAATTTTAAAACACTTTTTTAGTTTTAGATTGCGTCAGCCCAAAATTTTCGGAAATTTGGGATTACAAACACCCCTGATTAGCACTAATTTTTTGAGATGAAAAACACTATCTCAAGTATTTTTGAAATTTCGTAAGAAACATATTTTTGAAAGGTTTTCAATTTACATATCGAATTAAAGAGCACGTAATTGTATTTCAAAAGGAGCTTTTTTACAAGACTGAAGTTCTCATAGAAATGCAGTTAAATATTTGAAAGCACTGCCGACCAGCAAATGCTTTCTAACGAATTTCAAAATCATAAGTTATGAATGATGGATTTTTTCTTTTTCAAAATTATTTACAAATTTAAGAAGTGGAAGAGAAGATATTTGAAAGTTTCATGAAAATATGAAAGGGTCAGGTTGAGGATTTTTTTGCCCTTTGATTCGACATAAATTCGATCCTATTTAAAAATGGCACAAAACATACTCTGCTCATAATTTAATTTAATACAATTTAATTCCACTTATAGTATGCCGATTGATACAAGAGCAAAGCTGGTTTTTCGTCAAAACGACATTAAAAATTAAAAAGCCGAATCTAAAACTCGAAATAAAGACTTTAAAAAAAAAAAAAAAATCTGTGTTCAAACAATTCTTTACAGGGAGAATATTTTTCTTAATACAAAAAACACTGGGAGATAATTTTAACTCCTTAAGCCAACACTTCTATTTAATATTATTTTTCTCTCCCCATCCGTCTTCAATTCAATTAGTTGATTTTTGCCAGTCTTTTTTATTTGTTAAATCCAGTGCGGGAATATTAAACGCAGAAAACTTTCAAGCACCAGGTGATGGTAATCAACAGCCTGTAGCAGCTCGCCATTTTGTTTTGCTGATATAGAATAAACAAGCAATACGCATTCTATTTTTATAAACCGGAAACATAACCTAGCATTTATTTCAATTTGCTTCTGAAAAAAAATAAATGAATAAAAACAAAAAAGCATAGTCAGACATAATATCTTTACCAACAGGAAATATTGCTTTAGAATAGAACAAATTGAATGCATTATACAACGAATCTTGTTTTTATAATCTTGACCATTTTCAACGCCATAATTTTTTTAGGTACTATTTTGATTGAGACCTTTTCTGTTGATAAAATTGATTCTTTATCATGAATATTTTAAATTGACAAATTCTTTAAATAATTTAGACTCATTTTCTGTCTCAACATTCAAGAATACTAATTTTCTGATTTCTGTACAGTATGTATCACATTTTACAGCAAGTTCAATTCATAGTCGAAAACAAGGATAACTAAAACAACCACTTTAAGGAAAATAAATCTAGCAATCAATTCGAATTCAGATCAGAAATGAAAATTGCACAAAGAAACGTTAGCGAAAAATATATCCGTAAAATAGCCATTGATATTAAATTATACAAATGGAACAATTAAGTTTTGAAGAATGTTCGAAGCTAAGAAAAAAAAACTCAATTAAGTCAAAATTTAAATGAAATTCGATTCATAAACAAAATTAACATGTGAAAGATATAAAAGTAATTATTAAATTAATCACTTACTTTTGATAAAAGAATAACCCTTTGCTCGGATTGTTTTTCAGCAATTGCTCCGAAAGTGGTGAAAGTTGGCAAGCGAAGAAAGTTTCTGTAACTATTCCACGGTAAACAGATATAGAGGGCGCTCGGATGCGGTGACAGCTGAACGTCAAATATTACGTTATTTTAACACGGGAATAACACCGTGTCATCAGAACGTTTTTTGAACATCTAATATGACGTCCCCTCAGAACTAGACTGGCACCGTGTTAATATCACTGTTGCTGTACGTCTAATTTTACGTGCAAGTAACACTTAACACCGTCATTCGACCAATAACACGATTTCTGTACCAGATTTGAACGTTCTGGTGCTACTGGGGTAGAATCCCTTCCCAAGCAGCACAAAGGAGTTCAAAGCTCGTTCTATAACACGTTCAGGGCACACCAGCCGACACGTTCAAATTACGTTCTCTCAGAACGGTCTAAAAAGCGTCTATGTGTCTCGTCGATCGATGTCGTATAGTACGTCGAAATCTGGTGCTGTACCACCGCTTTTGCACCAATTTTTAACGTGGAATATTACTTTATGTTAAAGTGGTAGGATGACGTTTCATTTTGGTGTTAACAAAACAATACTGAATATTCTGCTTTCACAGGTAAAAAAATTCGAAAAAATTAAGGGTGTACCCCATAAAGGGGTTTTTTACTTACAAATTCAGTTTTCGTCAGATCTCTGCCAAATTTCGTAGTGAAGTCTTCTAATGATTGAAAATTCCTCATAGAAAGACCCCCCCCCCCTCAAAGAACACCACAATGAGGATTTTTCTTTACAAAAAAGTCCAGTTTATCTCGGAAGTTCGCCAAATTCGGCACAATCAATTTTGTCAAGTCATTTGATGATCAAGACGTCACATAGTGGAGTCTTCGCCCCCTTTCTATGGTGTGCAGATGCCCACATACAGGACTTTTCCATTTACAAATCGAGTTTACCAAATCTGACCCGTAGATTCTTTGATGCTCGAGAACTCCCTTGGGGTTTTCACCCCTGCCAATGGGAAACAATATATAGAAGGTTTTTCCTTGTACACATTCAGTTTACGTCGGATCTTTGCCAAATTTGGCTCATAGGTCTTTTGATGCTCAATAATTCACATAGAGGCTTTCGCCCCTCTCTATAGGGGCGAAATTCTCCAGAAATGGTTTTCCTTCTTACAAAAATCTAGGCTTTCGCCCCTCTCTATAGGGGCGAAACTCTCCATAAATGGTTTTCCTTCTTACAAAAATCTAGTTTACACTGAACCTTTGACAGATTTTGCACATAGCTTTCTTTGATGCTGAAAAATCCACATAGGGAAGTTTTCGCCTCCCTATGGGGCTGGAAATTCCTCCAAAGAAGTTTGCCCTTATGCAAAATTCAGTTTTTGTTGGATCGTTTAAGAGGCCCTTTGATATTCAGGAATTCAGATAGGGGAGTTTTCTTCCCACCCTGAAGGAGTAAAAACCCCATAGAGCGTTTTCGTTTTACAAATCGAGTTTATGATCTTTGCCAAATTTGGCACATAGTTCCTTTTATTCGCAAAAATTTACAAGGGGGGGGGGGGAGTTTAGCCTCCCTTCATAAAGGGTTTTTTCTCTGACAATTCTAGTTTACGACGGATCTTTTCCAAATTTAGTACAGAAGTGTTTTGATGCTCGAAAACTCAAGTAGAGGAGTTTTCGCCCCTTTAGTAAAACGCAAAAATATACAAAAATCCATTTAATATCAAAGTTTAGCCAAATTTGATACATATAAATTTAACGTTTTGCAAAATTTGGCACATTGAGAGGCGTCAGGGTCCTTCGACTCCTCCCGTAAATACTACCTTGAATTACAATGCTCAGATGTTGTGCACTTTTTCTTTAAAGTAGTTTTTTTTAACCTTTTGTTTACAATATCTGTTAAATGTGTACAATATCTGTTAAATGTGTACAATTTCTGTTAAATATGTACAATTTCTGTTAATTAGGGTTTTATATTTTCTGTTCTGCAGACTTAAATAATAACACAAAATTTACAAAAATACCTATTAATTTACAGATTTTGATTAAATGAACACTTGTAGAGGCTTTACTGTCCTGAAAAGCAACTCCCTAGAGCAGTTAATAGCAGTGCGTCTTGCAGATACACCACAATTTCGAGGGTCGACTCTTGGGCTTATTAAAGATGTATTACAACATAACTTCAGAAGTAATTTCCCATGAATACATGAACAGGGCTTGAAGAAAACCCGGGATAATTTTAAAAACCTTTTAGCTACCCTGATTTTTTTTTATCAAGTACCCTGGTCATTGTTGAAAATTGCGGACTTTTTTACAAGAAAAAAAATTAAACTTGATCACTATTTTAACATTGTTTAAACTGTACTACTTTGTTACTTTTACTTTTCATAGAGATATGAATAATTTTAAATCCTGAATTTATTTCTACTCAAATTTATTACAAAAAGCGCCAAAATTGAAGAAAAAAATGAATTTGAAAACCATTTAGCATTACATAAACCGCCAGCTAACTTTTGAAAATAAAACTGAAAACATTTAGAATTTAGGTGAAATATTATCAAAATTAATTCTTCTGAAACATAACCACACAATAAGTAGAAAACAGATTCATCCATACGGAAACAAGTTTGTCACATTTTGAGAAATGCTCCGCTTGTAGTGACAAAAGGCATTTAGTAGTATTTTTTTTCCTTCAGTTTGTTCTAAAAACCCCTCATCAAGTTTCACGTTAAAAAGAGCCGCATGAACCATAAACATGAATCATATCAAGTATATTATATATCCTTGTACACGAGAAGTTGAAAATAAAAATTTGAACAGTATTAAAATTAGTAATTATTAAGTCACAAAAGAATCTTGCAGGCTATAGTTCAAAATATGTTAGAAAATTTTCAATTATGATTACAGTTTATGGAATCTAGAGTAGTCATCACGCAGGTTGGTTAATTTTATGTGATTATTGTAATCTACCTTTTTATTTTGCAATCTTGCATTAAGCATTTATTAAAAAGAGATTCCCTGCTGTAGTTTATCAAAGCATTTTTTCCAAGAATACAAACAAAAAATAAGATAAAATAAAATCTGCAAAAGTGATTGAAATAAATCAAGTAAATTGCTTAGTTTGGCTTCCAAGGTAAAAATATATTTTTTAATTAATCGTGAAATCTATATGCAGTTTTAATTCCTAAAACTTAAGAAGTTGTTCAGAAAGATAGATGCCAATTTTCGTACTTGGTATTATTTATTTTAGTTCTAATATTTAGTTTATTTCTGAAGAAACTGTTTCAATATGCAGTAAATTTCGAAAAAAAAAATCCATTTTACCGAGATAGTTCATTTTTTTTCAAGTGGCCCGTGCTAAAAAAAACTTACTGTTTTTTTTCGTTCTGGGCCCGGTTTGGCGAATCCTGTACATTAATAAATTAAAATAATTCAATAAATAAAATACATATTTTAAGGGGAATCAGTACCCCCTATACCGTCAATATTAATTTGCACAGGTTCATGTACTTTTTTTGAAAATCTATTAAAGATACAATTATGATTTTTTTTCTGTATCTTAAGTAGACTCTTTTCTTTATACTGAAGTAAAATTTTATAGAAAGAGAGCTTTTTTTTTTTTAAATTCTAATTATATGTATGGAGTTCGTGGCAAACATTTCAAAGCCTAACACAATTTAGTTTCTGAGAGAAAGGAACATTTAGTTTGAAAAATACCATTTTGAGATATAGCAATTGAAAGAGGAAAATCACACCTTATTAAAATAAGTTTACATTTTTTAAAAGCTTTTTTTAACTTACTTCTAATATGAGCACGATAAAGATGTTTGTATCATTAAAAAGTATTGAAATGGATTTTCAAAATGTATAGAAATCAAAAAATCGAATTTTTGAAAGTATTTAGGGTACTGGACTCCCCTTAAAATTCTTGCAATTTTCAAATGATGTTCTTTAATGGCTAAGATGTGTCTACTACATATGAAGAGATAAATTTTAAAAATAAAATATAGCAGCATTAGTACAACTATCACAAATGTAAAAATTTGCTAGGGATTTTTTTTTAAATGCCTGTTTCTTTTTAGTTGGTCTGTGATGACTAATTTTTGGGTGATAAAAAAAATTCACTGTAATTGAATCATTTTATGATTCTACTTGAAAAGGGCCTGAAATTTCCAATGGACTTTCCTAGTAAAGCCATTTTATGGTATTAACTTTTTGATTGATTAAAGAATTTTATGGTTAAAACCCTAAATTTCCTACTCCCCCTTTTCTCTCTCTAAAATGCAAGTATGTTTCTTATCCCTCAGAAAAACTCATGTGAATTATATTCTTATATTCCTTAGTTAGTTGCGAAAAGAATCACGTAAGTCACACAAAAAATCAATTAAGTAACACATAAAAGTTAATAAAAAATTTAATCACAAAATACCTTTCATTTTACATGATAAACTTTTACACATATTTTGGTTTTAGGTACAACCAAAAAGGAATTAAAAAGAAAGGAGTTGATCGTTTTGTGCCATTTATGACCTTGGCTGCCTGAAATTAAAATACAAATAAATAGACAAAAATTACAGCTAACAATAAGATTAAGTGCGTAAAAAAATTGAAATACAGTCAGAAATCGGTTGACATAAACATTCTTACTTTTTGAATGATACAAAATAAACTATATAAATAAGTCGAAAAAAAAATGTAACCCGAAGTGTTCAACTCCAATAATACAATACCCAACCGTTGATAAATATCATACTTTGGGAGCCCAATATGTGCATCATTTTCAGAAATAGTTATATAGAGAGGCAATACATTTATTTATACATAAATGACAATTTGACTTGTGCTAGAATTTTCTTTAATGAAAAAAATAATATAATGATGTATGTAAAAAGAAAAAACATAAAAGAGGATTCTAGTTTTTTAGTATTAATCACAGAAGTACCATGCTGCTTTTAAAAAAATTTCAAAATTCAACTCAAGTACCCATGTTTGTGACTTGTCTGCTATATATCGAGTAAGACCCTTAATTTGTCCAAACGGGGGAAAAAATCACTAAGAAAGTTCTATGCATTTTCTATGATAGTACTTTTTTTCCACCATTAGGCACTGCAAAAAAAAAACATATTTTCATTATTTTGAAAATAAATTGATCTGAAGACTTTATTTCTGCAGTTACGCTGCATTTTTGCGTGTTTATTTGTCGTTTGATATGGAATTTGAATTGGTTAGCATTTTTAATCTAATTGGGTAATAATTTTAAGTGTGATAATTTGATTCTAATTCTACATAGGAAAACTAGTTTGCACACATATAAAACATGGCCTGATGCTTTCGGGAGAAGATGCTAGTTGCATTCCTTTAATTATTATCCGTTTTGTGCACATTTCACAGTGAGTAATGAAGAAACGTAAGAATCAATGTACCACACATATATTCAGAGATATTACTAGAATTATTTTCAAAACATGAAAATATTCATTGATATTTTTCCTATATCGCGTTTATTAAGACTTATAACAAAGGATGAAATGGAAGTTGTCGGACAAAGAAGAGATGTGCAATAATTTGGTTTTTTCATTGTAAAAAAAAAACAATTAATTTGAATTCTTAAATTTTGAATTCAAGTTATGTTTTTCGCAATCACGAACTGAGACAGGACCCTACTCATTTGTGTTATTGTTTCTAGAAACGGCTCCTGTCCCCCCCCTCCCAAGCCTGCCTCTCCTCCTGGGCGGTTACGTGTGCATAGTTGTGTGCGTGCGTAGATCTGTGTGTATGCACGTAGGCGTGTGTGAGTGTATGTGTGTGAAGTCGTGTGTGTGTATGTGTGTGAAGTCGTGTGTGTGTATGTGTGTGAACGTGCGTGTGTGTAGGACATGGACGCCTCCGACCAGGAGAGGCGGATAGCTCAAAACCGGAGCAGCCGCGCCGCGCCGCCAGCAGAGGACGGTGGGCGGTGGTGCTGCACAGGCTTCTAGTCCAAGTTGAAAAAGGCACGGACGCCAAAAACAGTCAAATGAAAGCAATAAGCAATCGTGATTGCTCAAAAAAAAAAAAAAAAAAAAAAAAAAAAAAAAAACGAAATGTTTCTGGAAAATAACGGACAGCTAATGTATCTAATTACCTCCGGAAACATATCCTGAAAAAAACAGAAAAGTTTTTGTCTCTATAGAAGTCAGCTATTTTTCCGAAATTAATCCGGAATTTTTCTGAAGAATTAAAAAACATTCCCAATAAAACACAGACAAATAAAACCTTTTAAACTTTTCACTAAAAAACTTCATGATTGTAGGGAGTAATTTTCTCTTTTTGATACTATTCACTATTTTGAAGTTGTAGAAGACCCATTATCTATAGAGAAGCACATACTGTACTTTTTATATTGAGAATACGCGGGGTTTAATGAGAAAATGTCATTTTGATTATTTGGTATGACATATGATTGTTTTGATTATTTTGTATGCATCTTACTTTCATATTTTCAAGAAAGAAAATTATATACGAGCATCACACATGTCTAATATTAGTTTTTTCTTTTTTGTTCAAATTCACGCTATAAAGTACTTTAACACATTTGTCTTCCAATTATTTTATAATTAAGTAACGAATTATAGCAAGTGCATTAATGAGTACTCAGAAGCTTTTACCCTTCAGCTATTTTATTTTGTTTAGAATTCGAAAGATGCAAAGATCTGTCATTGAATTTAATGTCAGGGAGTTGTAGATAATATAATTCAAAACATATTAATAAGCTTATTTTATTTGTTACTGTTTTAATTTGTTTGTGTTCTATTTCGTATTGGGTCACTTCATATTAAATGAACTAGGAACTGAACCTAACCATTTCATACTAACGTGAAACTTTCAGAAATTTTGCTCTTTTATATCATCAGATACATATGGTTTTTAAAAATAATCTATCTTTCATAATTCATCTTACATAATTAAAAACTGAGAGTATGTACCTATATATCTATGTATTAATCTATATATCTATCTATGTTCGAGTTACTTCTCCCGAACGCCAGTAAACTGACCATCGAACCAGGTATCGATGGATTCGTAATTTTCCCGTCTTTATGTTTGCCTATTTAACATGATCCTTCGATAATAATTAGCGCAGATATCAATTAAAAACTATTAATTATAATATTTAGATTTCTACATAAAATCCCTCTTTTTCGAAGGCTTTCCTCCATTCAAATTATTAGTGCTTCATCTCAACTTTCCGTAACAATGCGTTTAATGAAATTTGTGGTGAAGTAAATCATTGAAAAGAAAGATCTGTTGCCATTTTTTTCTCGAACATGAACAAATAAAATTCTGGGTTTTGCTTTGAGGCTTTTCTGTCATCATGACACTTAAAATGTTTCCTCTTTGGTTCTTTTTCCCGAATTTGCCGCAAAATTTTATTGATTTTTTTTGTTCCAGTGTGATTGTTGAACACGCGTCACTTGACATATCTTTTGTTTTCGAAGTAGACCGTGCAAAGCCAGGCGACGCAGCTAGTGAGTAATGAAATATTAAGGTTTATTAATGTGCTTTCCTGCAGTGCTTTGAAATGATATCTTAAAACTATGAGAGTATCAGGATTGTGTAATAGCTGACAATTACATGCACTGTAATTTGTTCAGTAACTTAAATACTCTTCGAAAATATTTTTTTTCGCATAATTCAATATTTAGAAAAAAAATCTCAATTTTTTTGAGATATTGTCTTTTAGAGATTTTGAAAAAAAAAAAAAAAAAGATTTTCAGAGTGGAACCGTTAAGGGATTCGCACCAGGGGTGATGGTAGACTCAAGTAAAATTTTCTGGAGACTGTGACATTTTGGAAGTTGCCCCCCTTTACCCACCCTCTCCCCGTGAAAAAAAAACTCGTCAAATATGCATAGAAAAATCATTTGAAATCATTTGAAAAGTACCACTTTAAAAGGTTTTTTTAGTAGCTATTTTACAAGACTGAAGTTCCCATAGAAGTGCAGTCAAGCATTTGAAAGCACTGCCGACCAGCAAAACAAATACTTTTTAACGAATTTCAAAATCATAAGTTATGAATGATTAATTTCTTTCTCAGAATTATTTACAATTTTAAGATGTGGAAGAGTAAGATTTTTGAAAGTTTCATGAAAATATGAAAAGGTCAGGTTCAGGATTTTTTTGCTCCTTGATTCGACATACATTCCATCGCATTTAAAAATGACACAAAACGTACTCTACTCATAGTTAAATACAATTTAATTCCACTTATAATATGCCGATTGATGCAAGAGCAAGGCTGGGTTTTTTTCGTCAAAAATATATTAAAAATTCAAAACTTGAACCTAAAACTCGAAATAAAGACTTGGAAAAAAAAAAAAAAAACTGAGTTCAAACAATTCGTTACAGGGCGAATATTTCTGTAATACTGACAACACTGGGAGACAATTTTAACTCTAAAAGTCACCTATTTAATATTATTTTTCTTTCCCATCCGTTTTCAATTCATTAGTTGATTTTTGCCAACATTTGTTGTTTTTTTTGTTTGTTAAATCTGTGCGGGAATATTAAAAGCAGAAAACTTTCAAGCACCAGGTGATGACAATTAACAGCTGGTAGTCGCTCGCCATTTTGTTTTGCTGCGATAAAATAAACAAGCAATACGCATTCTACTCGTATTTTTGAAAACCGAAAACATAACCTAGCAATTTATTTCAAGTTGCTTCTGAAAAAAACGAATTTTGTTTTTATAATCTTGACTATTTTCAACGCCATAAATTTTTTAGATACAATTTTGATTGAGACCTTTTCTGTTGATAAAATTGATTCTTTATCATGAATATTTTAAATTGAAAAAATCTTTAAATAATTACTCATTTTCTGCGACAATATTTAAGAATACTAATTTTCTGATTTCTCTGCAGTATGTACCTTATTTTACAGCAACAACATATTTTTAATAAAAATTTTGGAATTGCAGTAACAGAATCATTATGTGAGCCGTCTACTTCCTTAAAAGTATATTCATTTTAAATACATCAAAAACTGAGATTCAGCGAAAACAAAATATATACAGTGGCTCTCAAAAGTCTTCGTACACCTACGACTTTCAACGAAATATGCCAAAATCAATTGGTTAGAATTAATATTTCGAAATAGGTATTTAATTATAAGATATATGATAAATTTTTAACAAAACTACATGAAAAGTTTTTTAAAAATATTAAAACTTAATTTTTTAAAAATCAAAAACCAAAAAGTGCCGGAAATTTTATCTCACAAAAGTCTTCGTACACTTTATAAAATGTCTATATATTATTGAATAATCTAACTTTTGATTAAGTTATTATTTAGTAGAATATCGAACAGTATTCATAACACCTTTTAAACGTCTGGGAATAGATTTCATTCTTTTTTCCTTCTTTTTTTTGCGTAATTTCTGAGTAAGTGTTCTACCACACTTCGAGTCTTACTGTTTCTATCTCTATTTTCGTTTTAAAGCCCTATTTTCGTAATCTAGCCCCCAGATACCTCTAAATACGTTACATTAAGTTAAAATCTGGAGATTTGGGGGTTTTTTCTAAACTTTAGGACAATTTCCGTGGCACTAGACGCAAATGTTGAAAACCGTGTGCTTCTTATCGTTATTTTGATAAAAAACAAAGTTGTTTCCAATAACCAAATTTTTGGCTAAGAGTTCAAAATTGGTTTTTAAAATATTTAAAGGAACAGCATGATTCATTATTTCATCAAACAATTACAAACTTCCAAGTCATGATGCTAATATGCACCCTCACACTAGAACACCTCCACCGTCCTGATTAACTGATCCAAATAAGTTCTTAAGATTAAGTGTCTAATTTTTTCTTCTACTTACAGTTATAACAATTTAACCAAAAATGTTAAATTAATTTTTATCTGTAAGTAAGACGTGATTCTAAAACATTTTTAGTTTATTTATAGTTGATTTTGCGACGAAAAGCGTAAGTTTTCTGTTTTTCGCACGACCAAGAAAATTTCTGCGGGAAGAGATCCTATTTAATCCAGCTAATCAGAGAACTTGGCGAACAATTTTAGGTGAAAATTAAATGTAATATGTTTCATTTAATTCTGCAGAAACGTTTACAGCACTCAAATGTGTATTTTTCATAATTTTTTTAACTTTAAATCACCAATCACGTTTTGTCAACTTTGCCGGTTGACCTTTTCTTACCTTGTTTTCGGTCCGATTCCTTTCTTTAAAGCATTTTGTCAAGCACTTTACTATACAAACAAATAAATTAACTAATTTAGAGACATTTCAAACCAATTTACCACTGCTGTGGGAAAAAAATTCAAATTTTGAATGGTGTTTGCGGTTTTTTACGAATACCAGCCATTTTATACAAATAAGCACACTATTAAGGAATAAATAAACAAAAAATTAAAGCCAAATGACTTAAAAGGGTCAACACAATGCAAAAATATTAATAAAACGGCATATGATAATTTTAATCATGAATTTATTCGAAAATATTTGAGTGTACGATGACTTTTGTGGCGTGTTATTTCTCTGCATCTTCGTTTTCTGACCCATTTCAAAAAGAAGATCCGTCAATATTTTGAAAAAAACCAATAGGTTGTAATTAGAATGATATAGGAATGATGTTAAAAAATATTTGACTCCATATTCGAATTCAGTTTTGAGTTATTTTGGTTTTACTAAAAAATGTCAATGTGTACGAACACTTTTGGGAGCCACTGTACATACTTATTGCAACTTAACATTCATAGTCGAAAACAAGAATAACTAAAACAACCACTTTAAGGAAAATAAATGTAGCAATCAATTCGAATTCAGATCAGAAATGAAAATTGCACAAAGAAACTTTAGCGAAATACTCATTGATATTAAGTTATACAAATGGAACAATTAAGTTTAGCAGAATGTTCGAAGCTAAGAAAAAAACCCAATTAACTCAATTTAAATGAAATTCGACTGATAAACAAAATTTACATGTGAAAGTGTTAAAAGTAATTATGATTAAATTAATCACTTACTTTTCATAAAAGAATAATCCTTTGCTCGTATTGTTTTTCAGCAGTTGCTCTGAAAATGGTTGAAGTTGGCAAGCAAAGAAAGTTTCTGTAACTATTCCACGGTAAACAGAAATAGAGGGCGCTCGGATGCGGTGACATCTGAACGTCAAATATTACGTCATTTTAGCACGGGAATAACACCGTGGCATTAGAACGTTTTTTGAACGTCTAATATGACGTCCCCTCAGAACTAGACTGGCACCGTGATAATATCACTGTGGCTGTACGTCTAATTTTACGTGCAAGTAACACTTAACACCGTCATTTGACCAATAACACGATTTCTGTACCAGATTTGAACGTTCTGGTGCTACTGGGGTTGGGTCCATCTTGGTGGGAAGAATCGTTCCCCTACTGCTTGGTTCGAACAAGCGCAGAAGAGCGGTACGCTTGACCCAAGGCCATTGCTGTACATGTACCCTCTGTAACATGTTAAATTTTACAGAATGAAGGTGAGAGAATGGTCGGTCTGGAAGTAGCAGCACCTATTGAGGTTCAAAATTACTTTAAATATAAAACGTTAGAATTATTTTTACATAAAAATTAGAAAATCCGCAATTTTTTCTTCGAAACTCAAAAAAGGACACCCTAGGAGCACGTGTTAATATTCATGGATTGACTTAAAATTTTGCAAGAATCATTTATTTGTATAATGGAACAAATTGAGGGGGCGTCGCGTAAAATATCTGCAACTTCAAAAATAAGCACCACCCTAATATATATATATACATACAGGGTGACTATAATTAAAGTTCTATTTTCAAAACGCTGTAAAAATACAACCACTGGTCAGAATGACGTCAAACTTCAACGGAATATTATCGAAGAAGGGGGGGGGGGACTTGATGGCAGAAGAAAATAAATAGTTAACATTTTTAGCAACAGATGGCGCTGTAAGCATCATAATTTAATTGTGGTCGACTACAAATGACAAATAAATCATAAAATATTACCTAAGGTGTAAATTATACTTAAAAAACGTGCTCGAGGGTACAGGTGTGATACTTAGTTAAGTAAGCCCATCGAACACGGCAAGGTCATATCACATCGGATGGGAAAAATCGGTTTTTAATTGTCCTGAGGTCGAAAACCGCATAAAAAGCATCCGTAAAAATCAAATCGGTCTTTAATTTTCGTGAGACTGGCGCTAAAGATGTTCAGTATGATGTACCCCGTTTTCTGTAACAAGTTGAAATCGAGAAACAGCATGTTCTACGACTGATTGAAGTGTTTCCGTGTCACGTTTAGAATGTGTTGCGCGATGCATGCCTTCAGCTCAGTAAAGTTTGAGCACTGAACACAACAGTCGTCAGATAGCCCCATATCCAGAAGTCACACGTGTTAAGATCAGGTGATCGGGGCGGCCAGGCCTTTCATTGAGACAGTCATAGTGAACTTCTCAGATGCGAAATGAGGAAAAAAAACGTGTATTTGGCGTTTTTATAACAACTTCAATGACTTGTGCGCATGACAGGTGTTTTGATTTATGAATTATGACACTTGCAGCTCCATCTATTGCTAAAAATTCCAACTATTTATTTTTTCTTCTGCCATACGTTTTCCCCCATCTTCGATAAGATTCCGTTACCGAGAACTCGAGCGACTGACTTCTCGATTATTTTGAATCGAGATCTCGGGATGTGATAATCGAGAATTCGAGACGTGATAATCTAGAAATTAAGTTGTGATAATCGAGAACTAGAGTTGTGATAATCGAGAACTCGAGTTGTGATAATCGAGAACTCGAGTTGTGATAACCGAGATTTCGAGATGTGATAATCGAGAACTCGAGACGTGATAATCGAGACCTCGAGCTGTGATAATCGACAACTCGAGACGGATAATCGAGACCTCAAGCTGTGATAATCGAGAACTCCAGTTGTGATAATCGAGAATTCGAGATGTGATAATCGAGAACTCGAGAGTTGTCATAATCGAGAATTCGAGATGTGATAATTGAGAATTCGAGATATGATAATCGAAAACTCTACATGTGATAATCGAGAACTCGAGTTGTGATAATCGAGTGCTCGAGCTGTGATAATCGAGAACTAGAGTCGTAACAATCGAGAACTCGTGATAATCGATTTCTCGAATGATCTTGAATAATCGAGTGATTTGATTATGAGAACTCGATTATGCCCATCACTAACAGATAGCAACACAATAAATAAAACTTCGGTTTCTTCTCATCATCTGAAGCTCCGGTAATCAGAACGGTTTTTCCACTCATATCCTGGTCGGTATCGCATCGTCCCAACGTTAATCGGCAATAAATTCGCAGCAGTGATAATAGGACGACGAAGAGGCCCACCGCACAACAAATCGTGATGAGTTACGTAGGACACGTATTTAGCAATGGCCAAGAAAACGTCCATGCCTTTCCATTTCGGCTTGAATATATTGTCGGCGGTCCACTATTCGTCTGCCTGATAGAATATGAAAAAATAAAGCCGAGTTACCTCCCCAACGCCGCATAATGACTGATTTTATCGCTGTCATTAAGCTCGTGTGTTTTGCTTCTTATCAGTTATGCTTCACTGCGTTGGGAATGTATACGTTGAGAATTTCACGGAATGGCGGGAACAACTGGACGACAGAGTCGGGAGCACGGATTCTATTCGGTGAAATGTTAGATACAGTCGTTTTACGCGGGTTTATTTTACGCGGTTTCGATTATACGCGATTTGTCACCTTTATTTTATTTTACGCGGATGAGTTTCGGTTTTACGCGGATGCGGCAATTCAAACAGATAACATTTTCCTCTCTTTCAAAATCCAAACTCCGGAAAATTGCAGATGACGCGTAATCAACAGCATTTTGGCGTGCTAATAATCGAACTTGGACCCCTGGAAACATTTTATGCGATGGGTTCCAGAGCTCTTTCCAGAAGTAAAGTTATTAAACTCATACAGTTCAGAACTCACTGGAAGAAGAGCTTTTAGGAGTGACAAAGGAGGACAAAAGCAACTAGGATACCGACGTCGGTGATGCACAACCAAAAACGTTCACATTGAAAATGTTGAGCCATTCCCAGACAATAGAAATGATCTTTCTGATTTGTTAGTGAAGAAAGATTACATCATGGAAATGACGCAAGTGACCATGGATGCGTTAATGCTCTGCAAAGAATAACAGAGAAAAATTCTTAATGACTGCCAATTGCCAGCTCCTCTTCATGAACAGAACACGAAATTAATTTATGTTTTCTTTATGCATGTTGTGCGAAAAAATCCATATAAGTAAACATTAAACTTATTATACAATTAGTCATCACTAGAATGAAGTAGGTTTTTTTTTTAATCTACGGAACCTAACCCCTATTTTAACACCACTGTTAAGTCTCAATTTCCGCGGTTTCTATTTTCGCGGCATTTCCGAGGAACGTAACTCCCGCTTAAAACGAGGGTCTACTGTAATTATGG
>NW_026557663.1:0-71148 GCF_026930045.1 Uloborus diversus
ATTTTATTATTTAACTGTATCAGTTTAAAAAAAACAATATTTATTTTGCAACTCCATAAACACGCGATGCTTAGGACATTAATGAACTATTGCTTTAAAGTTACTATCCGAAATTAGACGAAATTAAGTCCATTTTACGACGAGCATTTGATGGTCCTTGTTGTCCAAGCAATGTAATTATGCTTCATTGTCTGCACAGTGCGAACCATAATTAAGCAAATGATGGTAATGAAAACTATTACCGACTTTGTAACAAGATTAAACATGAAATTAGCGTACCCAAATACTTGTTGAGTCTATTACACCGCTAGAGGCTATTCTTAAAGTAGGCGTGATATAGTGAAAACGAATTATGATTAAGAAAAATAATTTAATCATATGAACAGAACACAAGTATTATATTTTAAATTTTTGGGTGTAGTTTTAACAAAATGGGTGACTAAATAAATAACTCAATTTCACTCCTTGGTGATCTTACTCAGAATAGCAATAAAACCAGGCTGTTTTAACAAGACTCTTTTGTAATAACTGTTGCTACACGCGTACCTGTTGTTATTAATTGGCTTGTGGATAACGTTTTATCATCAACCAGGCTTTCTGACGACGATAAGATTACAGTCAAGATAATTTTTGCTATTCTATATAGAAAAATAGGGATTGGTCGTAACATGGGCCTTATTTTGTGCTTACAACTTGTAGTTTGTTTTATATTATTATTCTTTAATTCATCCAAAATATTTTGAAATTGCAGTTTTGTAATAAAAAACTTAAAATGCTACAATTGGAGAAGTGCATTAGACATTACACTTATAAACTAAAAAACATGTTATAATTGGCATCCAGAAATTAATGATGTACGGTATATATGCTTTTTAAAAAATCACAAAAGGCAACCAACACCATTAATAGAAATATGGCATCAACTTAGTAAAGCTGAAAAACTAAAAGTGTTAAAACTTTCTTGTGTGTTTTTATTAGAAAATATTTACCATATTTCAGCAGAAACTAAGCATTTGCATTTCAGTTTCAAAATTATGTACTATGTGTATTATTTTCTGAATTTTTGAATTGAAAAGGATTAGTATTTATATAAAAAAATGATGGTGAATTTCCTTTCATGCAACCAAAGATTTTTTTTGACTAACAATCACCATGTTGACTAACTTTTTCTACTTTGCAGTTAGTTTCATTTAGGTAGTGATAAAGGAATTGATTTCTGATTTTAAAACGAAATTTGATAACGATATAACTAACTGATCAACCGTTGCGAGATATTACTTTCAGAAAACTATGAATGATTACTAAGTAATACCAGTGCAATATATTTTAATAGCGACCGAACAAGAATTGTATTTTTTTGCGGGGGGGGGGGGGGCGTATGGATGATGTTTGTGTGTTCCTGGATTGCTTTGGGGGTCCGTTAAAGACCTTGTTCATAAACCTCCACTGCCGAAATTGTTAAAAGTCCATGCGGCAGTGAAGGCCATTACCGTTGCGTAACTCACCCTACACATTTTGTAACGTCGTCCTGGTATGGTCATTACTGCAGCATGGCTGTTATCCTGAAGTTTATATGCTGCTTTAGGTCATGGGGGTACATGGACAAAGTTATTAATGTGCTCCCAAAGCACTGAAACAAAAGATGAACATCATGCATTTTGTAACACACGAAGATAGCAGCTTTTCTTGTTGTGTCACCATTTTGAAAATACTGCACTCGTATTGCCACTTGGTTAACACAATTCCAAATCTTAATGAGATTCTGGTTATTTTCATGTACTCCTCTTAGTTGTACGTGCAATACTACTGTTGTGTTGTTGTTGTTACTAACCCAAATGATATAGCTTAGCAACAGTTTTCATAGAATCAAAAATTTCCGAAATTTCCAGAAATAATTTCTTGTTTTTTTAAAATGCGTGCAGTACTTTTGGATGTATGGCGTTTCGAAAACGAATATGTATCATATGTAGCAACCTTGTACTAATATGTTATTTTTAGTTAACGTAACTTCATATAGTTTTAAGTGATACCTTATTGTTTCTTACGAGCGATTATGATATAATTTAGTTATATTTTATGTTTGAATTGTGAACATTGACTTTTTTTGGGCTACGTAACATTTGTTACTTTATTATACTTCAACTATTTCCAAGTAATATTCATGCCTGTCTCTCAAAACGTAAGCTAGTTAAAACGAAATACGAATTTGCTATTATTATTTCGTATTTTCAAACATTAAAACTCATTAAGGAACTCAATTCTAAATTTGTATGAATAATTCAAGGCTTCATGTCTATCAATAAAGAAAAATAAGAGATGGATATTTAATCTTCATTATCTTTCATCTTAAGAAAGATTCTTCTCTATTTTAAAATAGAATATTTTCCAATGTACGGAGTAAAACTGAATAAATGCATTAATCAAACTTGACTTTAAGTCACGGAAAGACTCTTTAGTTAAGAACCAACAAAATTAATTAATTTCTTACGTTAGAGATGAAATTTGTTAAGAGACTTTGCCCTTCATTAAAATTTACGCTTATTCTGCATTTGTAAGATCTCATAGCAGTCCATGCGTGTAAAATATGATAATTAATTTCTGAACTTAAATTTTGAATTTATTAAATTCAATAAAATTTCCATTTATCCCATAAGCGACATAATTAAATTTTTTATTGTAGTATAGTACGTACTATGTATAGCGGAGTAGTTAACTAGTATATAACTAGAAATGTCAATTTTAAGAGAGAGATGTAGAATTGAGCTTCACACCCTAACTTTTGTAACATCCCAAAATGGAGAACAGCAAGTATTTTAGTTTTAGATAAAAGCTACTAATGCCTTTTCTCTTAGTTCCTTGTCGATAAGTAAAACGTTTTCAAGTATTTTTAAAGACTAGGTCAAATTCAAGCCTATATGATGTGGTTTTTATGATAGTATTTTCAGATGAACTGCAAATGTCGGTGTATTTTCGGCTCTTATCAATTTTTTTTTAATTTTGTCGACTATAATTACGTTTCTGTAAAAAAATGTGTAGACGAGCCTCATGTAGTTTTTCTGTTCTTTACTTTTTTTCAGCTGGTTTTACCTCAGTTAAATAGTTACGCTTTTTTTTAGAATTTTTTTCCAAGCATTTTTTTTTCCTCTTATTTATATGGAAGAAAACATTTAAATATTCTTAAATTTCCGTTGTTGTTATAAGTACTGCTTGAGCATTTTTCCTCCCGGTCTCGTTCCAACAGTTCATATTCGTTAAAAGTTTTTCGTTCCTTTATTTCTCTTTTTGCTTGTGAAGGTAATGCTCCTGGGGGAGAATATGAATTATTATGTAATTGTATTATAATAATAAGTAAATTTTATTTTATGTTATGTTTTTTGCTGTGTCATACCAGTAGTTAACGTTCTAGAAAAAATACTCATTTTTACGATATATTTAAGTTTTTTCAATGGTTTCAATATGTTTCATGTTGTGAAGAGTTATTACGTTTAGTTATGTTAGAGTAGACCGGGGCACGTTTACGAGGATTTTTTTCTCGTGAATTTTCTAATATTTATGTTTGAACCTAGGAAATTTTAGACATTGTGGTTTTATAAATTCAGTGTTGCTCTGTTTGTATTTTTAACCGTAACAAAAAACTGTTTTTTAAATCCAAGTCGGTTGTATAAACTTGCCCCGAACATGGGGCAAGTTTACGCTTTGAGTGAGGCACGTTTACGCATACACTGTAAAAAAATTCCGAAACGTTACTGAGTCTTTTCGTGTTACGTTTCGCAATTTCAATGGTTTTTACCCACTTCCTGGAAAAACCAAGTATTATAGTCAAAAAGTTTCCTGAATTGCTACAAATTGCACGAATGCAGACTTTTCAATGTTGTGAAAAATATTTTTAGCTCCCAGTTTAAAGATTAACTGAAAGTATTCATAAAGTGAATCGGCTTCAGTTCAATTACGGCCCGAACAGACTGTGCTTCTAAAGGGAGCTAATAAGTTCATGGACAACGTAGCTTTGTAAGAATTGCGGGATAGTAAAATTATTGTTAATTACTTGCCATTCTGTCTTAGCTTTGGCCGTGTTAGCTATGCTGATTTTGCAACTTCCTTGATAAATCAGGAAGGGGCCGAAAGCTGTTATATTATATCTTCCTTACTTTATTCTTATTTTCCAGAGCCACGACTTCCATTAAACGGCAAGATTTCTGATTTTTAAGGAAAGTTACTGAATTTTCGGGGGAAAACGTTCCTGGTTCTTGCAAGATACGTTACTTGCAGAAATTGGGCACGTCAGCTGCCCATTATTTTCCAAAAACGTTTCTGAATTGTTTTTACAGTGTAATGAAAATGTTACTAAGGAGTAAGTAAAATAGATATTTAATCAAATTAATTGTTTTATTTATCTTAAAACACTTTGAAAACAAGAAAATAAAAAATAATTAATTAAAGAACATTTTATAAGCTAAACTAAAATTCATAGGGCTTATTGCTAATTAAAAACAGAAACTAATTAGGCATCTTCTCCATCACCTTTTTCCTGTCGCAGGTTTTGAGTTCATACTTTTTTTTATTTCTTCTAATTTTGCTTCAATAGAAACTTGTAAATTTTAAAGTAATTTCTCCTTTTTGTTTTGTTCTGGCCATTTTGATTTTTTTTTGTAGCTTCTAACTGATCTAGTCTGAGGGCTTCTTTAATCGAAGTACCAATTAGGATTCTGAGCATTCTGTCCTTTTTTTTCCTTTCTTAGTTCCTAAACTTTGGTCCTACGTTTTCAAATAGCTTCAGTTGGGGTAGTCCATATGTGACGATGAGGAAGGCCTACTGAAAGAAATACTTTGATTATCGATAAGCCTTTTCATTATTTGCACAGCTAACGTGGTTTCGTTAGTGTTTTGAACGTAATGTCTTACCATCTTTAAACTAAAGAAAATATATTACAGGCTGAATAGTGTATAAAGTTAAAGATGAACATGCAACACTATATGATTGTAAGCTATAAGATAAATATGTTACAAAAATAAAAATGAATGGAAATTTTCAAAACCAAATAACTTGAAAATACTAAAGGTTTGAGACAGTGCAGAGTGAAAAAGCGTTTAGGACCCGTTTAGAAGTAAGACAGGTTAGTAAGACACAATAAAAACGTTCGAAAATGTGCTCCGATGAAAATGGGTAAACGTGTCCCGTCGGCAAGTTTGGATTTACGTATTAAGTCATTACGTATGACTGATTGCCCTATTTACATATTAGATCTGTAAACAAATTCAGGAACTTCGATACGTAGAAATGTATCCGAAAGTTTTAAGAAATTAAGCGGGAATTTCAAGATCTTAGAAGGAAAAAACTTGTTTTTAACAATGCTTATATATATTCTTGCAGTGGTGTGCATCTAAGAGCTGTAGCATTTTGGTCTTGTGGTATTTTGTGCTTTTAATAATATTGATGTTTAAAAATATGTTACATCTAAGAAATAAAGAATAGTTTATAAAAGAAAGTTTGTGAGGAATCGAGGGTTTTTTTTTTTTGAAATTCTTCAAAATTAAAAATCTTACCAAACATTCCAAAAGTACATACATTTTGCTTATTAATGTATTAGTTATTGCCTTAATAAACTATTAACCTACTGAAATATTTAATTGTTTAAAGCAATTACAGAACAAAACAGAGACAAAGCTTGATGTAACCAAAGGACATTTTGATATTGAAATGTGTGAGTGTTTCCCTATTTGAAGGTGAAGAAGGACGCGATGAATAGCATGGCATGACAATGCAAATAAGAGAGTGAGAATTCAAATGAAAAACATCAATGTTCAAAAACTATATTGAATTCTTGCTGCCTGCATATCAATGTGAATTATATAGTAAGTGTTTCGTCTAAAAGGAAAAGGAAATGTTGGCTCAAGAGATACGTCAAAATATTGAATTTATGCAAAATGAAGTCATTTTTGGATTACACGACTCGAGGTGAAGCATTTTCAGCTGCTTTTTCGCGAAGAAAGAACTTTGCTTGATAAGCGAACTCTAGATACCTTCTTTTTACGTAAAACATGCAATGCAATAGTATACAGTGACGGATAAAAAGGAGGCAGACAGCATGAATAAATGTTTTCTTTTTCTTGTGAAGCTGGCTTACAGTTCATCTTCGCTTCCCGGCCTCCAAAACATCCGATTTTGTTTCGATTACTTTAAGGGTTTAATTGTAAAAAGTGACTTAAAATTTCACACGCATTCCATACACACGAGAAGATGAATATAAACCCGTATCGCATTGAAGTGACCGAAGAAGAATTATTATATTAATACTTTCCAACTGCACACAAGTGTACTTATTTCTAGTCTGAAGTCTTTAAGAGTTTTGATCATTTCCACAATTTCTAGTTGTATCGTTCATTCACTCTTCTAGTAAGGCAAAATATTTATCTACGTTACTTTCGTTGAATTTAAAAGCACGTAAAGTTAAAATTTATACTGTAACCCGGCAAACCTTGTTCTGCCACATAAATTATTTCTAGTAAATATTTTGACTTTTAAGTAAAAAATAACGAAAGTATTGCAAGTGATTGGGGATGGGATCTATTACGGAAAGAGGAATGAAGCGCTGTAGAAGACCCCCGACGATCAAATATAAAAACAAAAACACCCCCCATTCATTTCCTCAATACAATGTATTTCATTAACGTAACGAACAAATTCATTGTTTGATCTCTTAAAAGCTAAACGTAGTGTGAAGAAAGTAATATATTTTTTATCCTAAAGTATAACAATGAAATAAAGAAAGTCAATTCTTATTTCGTAGAGAAATTGAGTGAACGATATAGTTTTGTCAGTCCGTCTTTAGCCAACACAAATAAGCTCGATAGTTTGCTCATGCGAGAACATGCCTCGTATGATTTTCCGTGTGAAAAACACGGTGTGTCCAAATCTAAGCCGCAAACACACGTATTATTTATCCTTACGAATTATTGATTGTCATTGGAAATAAATGCCAACTTAATGAAGGCGTTTGAATTCAATTGGCACGTTTGTGGGAATCATTGGAGTTCGTGGCAGCAAAACGTTTATGGCTTTGAATTCACCATTCAAAACGATGGCTTCGATAACGTTTTTAATATTTTTAAAGTGACCAACCGTATGTCATTGCACAGCCGTGGTAGGTTCTAATTTCGATTTAAAATATCCGAAAATCCAACTTATAGTCGTGGAAGGGGGCGGAACATGCTTGATAAATTCAATGAGTACAAAAACTCTGTTGTATAAATTACAGCTTCGTTAGCGTAGCAAACTGTATCGATCAATTTGCATGGTACAATCGCTAGGCAATGACAGTTGTATCTTGAAGTTTAAATCTTTGACGTGCACATTTTTTGCTGTTAAAATGGCTCTTCTGCCTGCCACATAATTTATGTATTGTGTGCATATATTGTGAAATATGCGGTCAATGAGAGCATTTTGAGAATCAACGATAGTGCCGAAATTAGTGGTCAATTTTATGCATCCTATATTTTTATAGACAGCAACTTATAGATCTTGTAGCATTTTGACACGCATGTTTATTCTTAGCAGGACTTTTCGACATTATGATATAGTGGCAATGATTTCAAGCAAGCGTTGATCTGGTCAGGGTACGTTGAACGTATAATGAAGGGAAGTATTTGTCTGAAATCACCTGAAAGGAGTAACAGAGTGCCGCCGAATAGTTTGTCGCTGTTTTTTTATATATCTTTCATTGTCTGTTCAGTGTTTTTCAAGAGAATGTTTGTGTGCTATAGTGCATTCATCTCAGGTGATAATTTTGCATTCCTTCACTGCGTCTGGTTTTGAATATTAAGTGCCATGCCAGGTTAAATGCTGCATGAATAGTTCTACCGCCATACAATAAAGTTACTGCAATGCCAAAAGATGCTCGAGAATTAGTGAAATAAGAAATGATTTGTTTGCGCTACCTGGGGTGCATTAAAAAAAAAGTCTCGCCGAAAACGCTTGTTTTTCTTTTTCTTGTATTGACATTTTTTTTTATTTGGCATCCGCAAACTTTTATCCTCCTACCCGCATTCTAATATGTTTTAATCGTGAATTTTCCGAAGATTAAAATTGAAAATCATTGTAAAAGACTTGCTTACATTAATTGCAAACATTTGTTTTGTAAACAAATAGAGGATGGCAGCAACTAAATTTTTAAATTGTTTTAACTGAGGTCATTTTGACATTTGGTAGCCAAACAAATTTGGTATAAGAACCCCCAACTTCCTAGCAGTATGAAATATAATTTACTACCTATTCTCATATCTACCAAAAATTCATAAAAATCGGTCGAGCCGTTTGAGGGGAGTTCAAACAAAAACACTGTGACATGAGATTTTTATATATTATATTTAAAAATTCTTTGCTGCCATTTTCGTTTTGTCTACAAATTAAATGTTTGTAATTAATTCAAGCAAGGCTTTAACAATGATTTTCAACAATGGTTTTTTCAATGATTTTTAACAATAGTTTTTTCGATGATTTTCAACAATGGTTTTTACAATGATTTTCAACAATGGTTCAACAATGGTTTTTTCAATGATTTAAAAAAAAAAATCTAGGACACCCTGATAACCTAGCGATATGAAATATACTTAATGTCTCATACCTAACAAATAAACATAAAATAATCATGAAAACCGGTAGAGCCGTTTCGGAGAAGTTCAATAACTAACACCGTGACAGGAGATTTTTATATATTAGATGTCCTATTCTCATATTTAACAAATACACATAAAAAAATTAACGAAAATCGGTCGAGCCGTTTTGGAGGAATTCAGTAACTAACACCTTGACAGGAGGTTTTAATGTATTAGATGTCCTATTCTCATCCCTAACAAATACACATAAAAAAATTCATGAAAAACGGTTGAACCGTTTCGGAGGAGTTCAATAACCAACACCGTGACAGGAGATTTTTATATTTTAGATAATCATATAAAAGAAACTTCAAAACTCTCAGAACGTAATGATTATCAGTGCGTTATCACAGTAGCATTCAGGGTAAGGTTATCTAGGGGCCATTTAAGCAAAATAATCTTTGAAACCGTCACGCTTGACACCATTAGTTTTTTCTATGACTCAATGACACTATAAATGTTATTTTTTCATTTCACAAGTATTTATTAATGAATATAAACAAGAATGAAATAGTGAGTATTAGAGAGAAAAAAAAAATGCCATTGGCATAAGGAAACCAGTCGCTTTCATTGAATTGAGGGAGTTTCAATAAATGAGCTGGCCGCCATTTTATTTTTTTAAGCATGGTATCTTAATACAAGTGTCACTTTAATACAAGTTATTAAAACGTTTAAGACTATTTTGAACCAAGATTTGTAAACATAAAATGCTGATGAAAGACCAGCATGATTCAGAGAAAATATTTTGAAGCATTTTAATTAATGACAGCTTTAGATTATTCCAGGGGTCTCCAACCCTTTTTTAGTTGAGGGCCACATTTTAAATTTTTGAAGATGAGGCGGGCCTTGAATAAGCGCTCAGTAGCATGGGCGTAGCCAGCATTCACGTTAAGGAGTAGCAAACCAGGGCTCGGAGTTTTTTAGTTGCCTGACTGGACTATTAGACTCGATCTGATTTTCAGGAATTCGCTCTGGAACATTCATAGCAACTAAAGCTGGTTTATTGAAGGCAACAAGTGGATCTACCTTATCTTTTCATGACTTCAGTTTGAAAAAAAAAATAATTTAGTAACTATTTTAAAAGATAAACTCGTAGAAGCATTGTACATTGATTCTTTTCTCCATATTTAATACAGAGATTAAAAAAATTAAATTAAAAAAAAAACAGTGAGAAAGTGATTATGAACTAAATACAAAATTATTTTTCTAACAGTGCTGTTTAAGCGTAAGACTATGTCTTCAACAAGCTTAGACGTGCAATTCTGAATAGTATAATTATGCTATACTTTTCCACGCAAGTCATTGATGTTAAACACCGCAAAACGACCATGGATTAATTACCTGTTCTAAATACTTTTTAAATGACGCGCCATAGCATAGTTTTTTCAGATGTTGCAGCAGTGTGAAAATTAATTTCTCATTACGGGTGGACCGAAATGAGCTTAAAAGTTGTTTGTTTCGATATCGATTATAGGATTGTTACAGCTCACAAGCATTTTTTTAAAAATATTGCTAGATATTTAACAGTTCCCCTTTGACAATGAGAAGAAAAGAGATAAACCACAATTTTTGTGCGTGTTTGTTTGGGGGTTAGAAAATGGATCTTGTTTTTGAAACTTTTTGTCAAACTTCCTACTTGATTTGAAATAATTTGTGCTAAGTATTGTTTTGTCGTTTCTTATTTGGTAAACTTGTTATAATTGTTAATGTCGATACAAAACCTAGATTGTTTTCAAAAGTAGAGTAACTTTAAGTCAAAAACAAAAGATAATGCTCCCAGTTACACCTTATCGTCTAATTTAATATAAATTAATGAATCTCGATTGAATTTTTATTATGTGCTAAGGTTGAACTGAAACTTGAAAAATAAATGCATGAAACGGTACAATAATGACCTGAAAGTCATAAAGATAGTTCTCTAACATTAACTACGCTTTTTATTTTGCCATACCGTAAAAACTCTTCCTCTAATTGATTAGTCTCATTGGTAGAAGAAACAAACGTTAAAGAATACATAGAAGTCCAATGAAGCAAAATGCTACTTAACGTGCTTTTTCCCAATAACCTCAAGCATCACTTTGTTTGTCTTCTTGTTACGCTAAAGTACAGCAACCATAGCTGAGAGGTGGGAAGAAAAAATACTCAATGCGTAACTTGTCTCACACATTGAGGTAATTGGATCTATCTTGGGTTTCCCTGTGCAAATTTACTTATTTTTCCAAAAGGACGGATACTTTCTTTACAGAAAAGATTTACTGCCTTGAATATTTGTTCATACATTTAATATTAGGAAAAATAACTTGTATTGCTGCAGAATAGTGTCATTTAGCCTGTGGGTAAATATTAAAGTATAATTTATCTTTAAGTTTTAACATGTCATTTCACTTGTTTTTTTGCACTCATTAAATTTGAAATGTAGTATATTTAAGCGACATTTTAATTTTGTTGCTACCATGCTTATTTAGTGCACATATTTAAGTACAAAAAAATAGGAAAGTTTGATACAAATTACTTTTCGATTGGAGTTATTAATCTCATTTCCTTTTGTGCACCTTTATATTACTGTATGAGCAGTGAAAATAGATATAGATGTACAAACAATTACAAATTGAGTTACAATTTCGGTAAACAAAACGTTAAACTTTCTTAAATGATTTTAGTGAATAAATACTGCATAGATTTGTAATTTGTGTAGCGGGTTAGGCCCCCTACACATGAGGTGGTTAGTTGAATCAACTTTTTGAAAAGTTTATGTACTTTTCCGTTTCTTCTCTTAATTTTTATTTGAACTGTTCTATATTGTCATATTTAATCCACTCTGAAAAAAGGGCAACTGTAATCATGTACATTCAGGTACTAAACTAATATAAAGGCGAGCTTTTATATAATTCCCTCGTACCATAAAAACTCTTTGAGGATTGAAACCACTATGTATTAAAATGTACAAAAATTGGTTTTTAAAGAATTGTTTCCTCTTTTAGAATTTGGATATAGTTATTTCCAAAAAATATTTACAAATTTTTGAAACTATATTCAAGCATCGAATTAAATAAAATATTTTGAGTTAATATCTTGATCTAAATACATTTTATTTCAAGTTGAGGAATAGTAAAAATAAACCTGTCTATTGATCGAAAAGTTTCTTCTTTGCAGAAAGTTTAATTTAGCAGAGGAACCGTATTATAGCCCAACAAAAAACTAATTGATTAGAAACATTCCTGAACTGTGAATAATAGAATAATTTATTTTATTCGCATAATTATTGAGCGAACTACATTTTTTGAACTAAACTAAAAACAGTTGAAGCTTAAACATGTTTCCCCAAAACTTAAACAATGGTTATAACTCTCAAAATATTAAGCATTCAAAAAAGTGCTGAAATAAATTGGATTTCATAAATGAATCAATGAATGGCTAGTAAAAACTAAACAGAAGTTGATTATTTAAAACAAATGTTTAATTTACCCTCCAATCTTTAAATTTTGTTTGGGACTATTCATGCGCAAAAATTCTTGTGTTTTTATACTTTATTTAAAGTATTATAATTCAATGAAGGTATTTCCTTTTTTTATGTCTTGAAATAATATAATTTAAATTTAATTCAAAATATGCAAATTTGACTATTTGAATTCGAAGACAATGATTGGAAACATCAGGCCACAATTGTTGGAGTAGCTATTGAAAGAGGAAAAATATTTTTTTTTTCCCTCTAAAACTCGTTCTCGTTGTTGGAACTTGAAGTAAACGTCCATACAAAGCGTAATCAATGGGAAACTTCATTTCCACTTGATTAAATCTTTAATTAAAATGCCTCTCCGACGCAATTCTTGTGCTAATTACATTGAATTTGGAAAGCATCAGAAAAAAATACTCAAAGTGAAAACGATTTTTAAAGAAAGCAGAAGTGTTTTGACTCGAAATAATTTGATGTAATAAAGATGCATTTGTTTTCGTAGTTTTAAAGCGTTGCCGTTGCGGCATTCTAAAAATGTCAGCGGTTAATTTACATATGAATAAATTTACATAAAACTTATGTAAAAGTATTCAAATTTTTCGGAATATTTCGTCTTGGATTTGAAGTATAAAATCGCTAAAACATAAAAGTATTTGCGTTTTTGAACCGCTGCAATATTTGTACTTGAAGGGTACAATATCCAAAAATCATCTTAGTTAAAACTTTTTTTCGGTTGTGTGTGTGTGGGGGGGGGGGCTTTAACCATTATTTCAAAAGAAAAGTTTCTTTTCCGTAGTGGAGATTTTGCTTTCATTCCTTACTTGAGTATTTAGAACAATCCTGTTCTTTTTATAACAATGTGAATTTCATGCGTTGATGCCGAAAATTACGAAAATATTTGCTGTGATTTCATGGCTGACACTTTCCCACAAATAGCTAGTTCACAATTAAATGTAAAAATTAAGACTAGTAACAACAATTTTGAGGTCAATCCTTTTTTAAACGTTGTTGCAAAAATTTAGAAAAAATATTTGTATTTCTGATATTTGTAACTTTGAAATATAGTGCTATAAGGTCCTGGGTAGAAAGAAAATGTTGAAATAATAAAATTAACTACGTTGAAACCTTGGGAGAGATGTATTTTCAGAAAAATTACGCTTTTTTCTTTCTTTTCTTTTTTAGTAATGTAAATGATGATGGATTATTTCATTGATCCTTTTGCTTATGCATCAAGTTTTTTCGCATTAATTTTACAGAAATTAATTTTTTTTTCAAATACTTCGTTAGGTCTTCTACCTTATGAAAATCTATGAGCACACGTCATTTCTTCTGGCTGTCTGTCTATATGTCTGTTACATCATCCCCTTAAAAACAACAGGGAGTAAAAGTCGAGACAGTTCCCAAAATATAAAAAAAAAATACCCAAATAACTAAACGAAAATCAATGTTTTTAACTAAATTGTCTTTAACCATGCATTAATCAATTAAAACGTTAATTAACGTCTTTTCAAATAATTTATAGGCAATGATGGCATAGCACAGTCACAAGTTTAACACCTACTGAAAAAGCAGAATTTTCTGCATAAGATGCAATTAGCTTCGTTCTTCTAAGTCCTATGGAACTGGAGCTATTCCTGCACTTAAGTTCCCGATTGCAAACTTTTTTCCGAAACTTATTATTTCCTCTATATCAAACTGATCGTTATACCATAAGTAAAAGTTTTTGAAGTGCCTTGCGCAGAAACGCACATTAAAAGTTTATGCACATCAAGCAAATATTATTGTTAATCACGATTAGCTAGTTTATTTTCTGCTGCATGCTACGTAATCAGGAGACATTTCAGTTTTTATTTTTGCATAATTTTACTATTTTCTCCGTAGGTAAAATCTCTCAATAGTTTTGTTTTCTTAAACTTAAATTATATATGTTATTTGCATTTCACGTCTACGACATTTACATTAATTTAACATTTTTTACCTCTAATATATTTTTTTTAAATCGTATATTTGTTTATATCCATATTTATATGTGGTTGAAGTCCAATTGCACTTAATAAATTTTATATGTACCTTAAAAAATCTGTCCTCTCGATGAGTAATTTAAACTCCAAAAGGCAGGCTAGATGTAGTTTTTCCTGCTTCCTCCAGTGAGTTAAACGTAAATTATAAATGGATGAAAGGAAAAATCGAAATGTCTAGTCGAGCATCGGGAAAGCAGAGTGCGAGGAAATTATTTTCTCCTTGAAAGAATCTTTGAAGAGCATAATATAGAAATATTAAATTGCTCAGCACCTTAAATGTGCTGTATGAAGCAGAAACTGAGAAAAAAAAATGGACGAAGTAGAACGTGTCTGACGTTAAAAACTGGAGGAAAAACTAATTTTGATATTACGTGATTTTTTGCCATTTTGCTTGACTAAATCATAGAAAAATTTCGTTGCCTTCATTTTTCATTAAGTTCGCTTTAAATGAAAATCCCCTTTAATGTGACGCTATTCGGAAGTATTTATTTATTTATTTTTTTGCAGCACCATCTTTTAAAAAGATAATTCACTTGCTTGCCGATGAACTGAACAATCTAACTTCGCAATGCTTATATTAATAATTACTGGGATAAATCAACTCCAGCCGGTAAAAAATTAAAGCAAAGCTAAAAATAAAGTAGTTTTAAATTCACTTTTAAGAATAACTAGATTTTAATGATGCGCTTTTACCGTGCCTAAACTATTTTCCAAGGTTTTAAAAAGTCTCTTATATTCCAAATAAGCTTAATTAAGGAGGTAAAAAAGGTTGTTTAAACTATTAAAAATATAACTTAATCATTTAAGATTAATTATTTCCACTGTCCGTGGGCATTTTACGTTTGTAGGATGTATTTTGAGTGTGTGTGTGATCGTAAAAATTATACGTTATGTCAAAAATGTTCATTTAATAAAAACAGTAATAAACGCTAAGAGAAGATTTTGGCTTATGTCGAAAAACAAAATGTAGTTGCATATAGAATGAAATGTCCCTCTCTCTATCGCTATTAGGGGAGAGATTAATTACTGCTACTCATTCAGTCGTAAGAAAAAAAAAAGGTATAAGTGGAAGGAATTTAATTTTCTAAAATGAAAGTTAAATGAAAAAAAAAAAAATAATACCCCTGAAAACAACACTGAGTTGAAGTGAAAGAAAGACTTAGTTATTAATAAATTTGATCAGACGCATCAATAAGAGTTAAAATATTGAATGCAGTTAACTCTGAATAACTGGAAGTCCCAAGGGACCGGCTAAAACGTTCGAGTTATTGGTAGTTCGAGTTGTCCGAAGTTTCCACAACAATCTCAAGACTTAGGGACCCGATGAAAACTTCGAGATAAAGGAACTTTCGAGTTATAAATTTCGAGTTATTCAGATTTCACTGTATTTGAATGAAACGAAATATGTTAATTTTTGTTATATTAATGTTTTGCTATAGAATAAAATGTCCATTTTTTAAAGTTAAAATTAAACATGGACTTCATTTAATGTCAGAAAGTCTCTATAAATAAGAAAAAAGTGTTTCAATGAAATTGGGTCTGTCTATGTGCTATGTCCAGGAGACCTTGTAGCGTCTAACACCTCTAACACCTTCAAATTTGGTACAACATTACGTCGGATCCTGGGGTATGCACCTTGGCGTGGTTTTATTTTGGATTAATTTATTACTTCCTTTTACATAGGCTAAACACACTCGCAAAAACGAGTTCGCATTCACGCACAAACATTTTTCTGAAATCTTTATGTTTAGTACCTTTCAAACGTGTGAATTCATAATGGATTATTTCGGAACCGAAAGAGTTAAGGAATGGGATGCTTTTTTATTCTATGTACTTTTTATATAAAAAAGAAAGAACAAGTTAAAACAGGTAAAACTCAAAATTTAGTGTTTGAATTTGCTAGAGTAGTAGTGGTGTACCTGTAAAAATTTGTAATTTTGGTAAACCACGGATTCGGGATATTTTAAAACTCCTGTATTAAATATATCAGTCGTGGTAAAATGTACTAAATTAGGATAAGTGCTCCAAATGAGGCCAACCTAAGGTGCTATGCTTACATTTATGGTTCAATTTTTTGAACCACCTTTTGTCCATTCTGAAGATGACTCTTAAAAAATAAGAAATAGTGAAATTCAGATAAAATTAATAATTTGAATTTAAAATACTTTTTTCAGCAGTTTACACAAACATTGCGAATTCGCTTTATTAGGAATATGAGTCTCCAATAAGGCCAACTCGGAAAAAACACCAAAAAGTACCATCAAACTTTAAAAAAAATGTACGTTCTTCATTGCAAATATTAAAACATATTAAACTAAATTCGAAAAGTTAAAATCATTATCGAAAATTCCAAATTTACTTCAATGAAAAGGAGAAAGAAAAAAAAATGACTGTACACAATGACAATATTCTTTTTGAATTCGCTAACTACATAAATTAGGTTTTCTGGAAAAATCAAAAACTTTTTTACTCGAGTAGACTACAGCGAGCTATGATACTACCAATAAAATTTACTATAAAATAAGGTCAAGCAGGTTTGACAAGACTCTTTTGCTATAACTTAATTTTTGCTTGTTGATAACAAGCTGCTTATTAATAACGTTTTATGGTCAGTGGGGCTTTCTGATTGCTATCAAGTTTCGATTAAGCGAATTTCCTGCATGAAAAATTATGGGAGTGGCCTTATTGGTCTTCATGACCTTATTTGGCGCATCCACCTTATTTTGGACATTGAGGGCAAAAATTGTTCACTAACTTGAACTGCTGCTGAGCTGAAAACAATAGCCGTGTATTGGACTATCAGCCAGATTTTGCTGTTAGAAGAAGATTTGTTAGTGTATAACTTTTCTTGCAAGTATATTTGGCCTTTTTTTTGTTAACGTATTCGTAACTGGAAAATAACGGCGAGGTAAGTCATTTAAATTTAATGTAAAGCAACATTCAAGTAATTTTTTTTATCAAAAGTAGATGCATAATAAGGAGAAAATATCAATGTTTAATGAAAAATCCTTCTATGAACGATAAAACTTACCCAATCTTGATCACTTTGTCGATATTTTTTCAAAACCTTCAATTGCTCAAAAATATGACTTGTGCCCTTAGCTTTCAACCCACGCTATGTAATTTTTTGTGCGCAATTGATAAAACTGCTGCTTAAGAAACTCAAACACTTTATCTTTTTGGCGCAAGGAATGCCATTGCTTTACTATTCACCTCAAAAAACATTCAGTGCTTTCAACTCATTCTGACTCAAAATCAACCACTCTGTATAAACTAATCCTTACACCCATTTCGGTTCGATTCTTTATCTGAAGTCAAACCACGTTCCTAATGAAACGTAAATCTCTGGGTAGCAAATGCTTTGACATTCAAAAAGTCCTGAAATGCCTCTGCATAATAATGGAATGCAAATAAATGTTCACGCATGCTCTTGCGTCGATCCAAGACAGAGTTCTTGAAGTCGCAATGCAGTAGATTTTCTTAATTTGATATTATTGTGCTAATTATTTTGAGAATTGGTATTTTTCATCTTATGAGAGCAATAAACAAAACTTCAAACCTCTTTCTTGAGAACTTCAAGATAATTGAAAGGAATAGATAAAGTATTGAGCAAAATATCAGTGAATGACCATTGTTGACTTTGCTTTTTTTCCTCTCACAAACATGATCTTTGGGCGATTTGATAAAGTTTAGAGTCAGTCGAAAAAATGAAATTTTTTACTACTAACTGCTGATTTTATTACTATTGTTGATATTATTATTAACGCTATTTTATTTTATGTATTTATTTTTTTCACACCATTACTTTTTTTGCGTCTTTCTGTTGATTCTGTATTTTCGCAAATGTTAGTTACGGAAGTTTTGTTGAATTTCGCATTCAAATGAATAGGAGCTATTTTACATACTACTTATTAATAATTTTATTTAATTTTATTGCAAGTGATAAATCTTTTCGCATCATATAGATTGTTTGTTTTAAATGCATTACATATTTTTGTTTCCCATTAATACTTTCTACATTTCCTCTTCCTTTTTCTCTTAGCAGATAAGGCATGCTTTTATATTTTTAAAATTCTTTTATTATTTTTTATTGATTTAATTTTGGTAACGACAAAAGTTTTCGCATCTTAATATTTATTATTATTTTTTTTTTATTTTCAAAACTTATTATCAATATGGGTATTTTGTTTTCGGCTACAGACGTTTGTAAAGGCATGTTTTATTACTCAATTTTGAAAACATTTTACTTTTTTTTTTTTTTTGCAGTTAAGGAATAGTTTTGAATCTTATTGTTTTTTTCCCTTTCCTTTAAATTGAATGCTTTTTACGATCGTTTTGTAGATGTTTACTGACAATCAAAAAGAGCTTTGTTTTGTACTTACTTAGAAATGAGTTTACTAATTTTGTTAATGCCTTCAATGTGCAATAATTTCTGGGGAAAAAAAAATTCACCGCTTTGCGTGGTTGTGGGATTTTTAAGTGAGCCGACGAGTTTTTTTCCCACTGGACTCTGGCAAACCCTAGGAAAGAATAGTCAGACGCTGGTAGCTTTATTTGGCAGGAAGATATAAAACGAAAATATCTCTTTGTTTATCTTAATATTTGCGAAAAATATTTGCAGTTTTAACTCAATCCAATTTGTCTAAACATATTTTTCAAAAAATGCAGGTACTCATGTGTTATGCTTCGTAAAAGCAATAACAATACTGTTTAGTAAAATAAATTCGCAAAAATGCGGCTAAAAAAAAGAAACTATTATTTTTTCATAAGTTCAAAAGCTTGTTTACTAGGATTAAATGGGTTTTAATGAGGATAAATAAAAAAAAACCTTTTTTTGCCATTTTCTTAATGGCATAGGATAATGGATTTTGAGCTGCCATTTTGTAAACAAGTGGGATTGTTATGTGTTTTGCTAACTAATATTTGGTTTTTGATTAAGATAATTGAATGTGCGTAGTTAAAAACCTCATACGTTTCGGTAACAAAAATATATTTTTAAAAAGCAATATTTTAATTTTAAATTTCAATTTCCTTTTCCTTTTTGTTTTCGTTGCATTATACAGTTTTTTTCTTTTGTTTTAGACAAAAAAGCTCACTCTTATTTTTTGACTTCATAAAATGATGTTAAAGAACGGCAATGAAAAAAAGAGCTTCTTTAATCTTCTTATTCTTACATGTACATAATTAGGAATTGTATTTTTTAGAAGCTTTACATTTGAACTAAATTCACTTTTTGCAAGAGTTTAAAAACTTTTTTTGTGATTATGAAAAACATCGAAAGCTTTTGTTCCATTTATAGTCATATTATTCGACAATCACGAGTTAAAAGAATCTATAGAAATAATATACAAAACATTGGTATTATAGAAATTAGCCTCGCATTTATATACTATTCATCTACAGAGGTTAGATTAGTCGCTACATATGGGTAATGATGACGAGACATCTTTATCAAGTTAATTTGCTTGGTGAAAAATAAAGAAGAGATACATTACCATTTTAGCGACAACTGTAATGGAAAATGTAGCGAAAAATTGGTCAAGGTAGCCAAAATTGGGGACATTCGGCAAATTTTTGTCCTTTCCAAATCCAGTTTACGTCAGATTTTAGTTAAATTTGGTTGAGGGGTACGTTTGCACCCGGAAAGGGTCACAGCAGGGGAAAGAGAAAGAGATTTGAAAGCTCAAAGAGCCACCGAATTTTAATTTTAAGATCCAAATGTTGCAAAAAGCGGCTATTTCTACAAGAAATTATTGTTAAATAGCTTTGATTTTAGTTTCATAGTATAGCCCGTAAAAATACCCCCTTGGAAGATTTTTCAAAATGTTCTGGAAACTTTAAGGGTGTGAATAAGACAGGAAAGGAGTTATAGGCACTATTTAGTAAGTAAAGATTGATATCATATTGGACACTAAAAATGACTTAAAATTAATATAATACGGATTTTTAGGAACCGCTGTCATTATTGTGATGGAAAATTTTGCACTAAATTTCTTTTTATTCAGGCTTGAGGGATGAACAAATACACTTGACAAAATTTTTGCTAAAGATTCAGACCGTGCAACAAAAGGCGACGTATTTCGAACTGAATGGGATAACTACATTTTTTATAGGAATAACAGAAAGATGTACAAGTTTTCTACATCATTTCATACTTCTATTTTCTTTTAAAATTTTCAGGTCATGACTTCAGTTACCTTAACTTTTGTATTTAGTTTAAATGCTCAGTTTTATTTATCCCAGTTTATTATATTCGTCCTCAGTTTTTCATTACATGCAAACTATGAAAATGACAATTTTTAAATAGAAACGAGACAATTTTTTTTGTTTGTCGGAAAATTTGTGTGCACAAATGTTCTGTAAAACGAAAAATTTAGTGTTCTATAAACAGAAAAATTTGTTGTTCTGTAAACCGATCAGAATTTTTTAGGGTGTCCGGAAGGCAATGTCGTTTTTCAAAATAAAAGAAAATTAATAAGTTTTTATTTTTATCATTGCTAAAATTTCTCTCGTTATCACATACTTTTTGCCATGCATTGTACATACAGGGTCTGTATAATAAGTAATGAGACTTATTTTTTCCTTGTACCTCTCAAGTGCGCACAAACTGGTTAGGTCTGTGAAGGGAGTTACTGGTGGAATTTAACTCCGGTCCGCAGTCGCCTAGGAGTCTTTGTTCGGGCAGCATCGTCGTTTCTATTGTACCTCTATTGCACTGCAAAAAATAAACAGTTGTTTTTACAGTATAATACTGGCAGCTCACATTCCAAAGAAAAACTGTAAAATTTACAGTTCTAAACTGTAAAATTTGCAGTAATATACTGTCTTATAACAGACTTTAACTGTGAAATTTACAGCGATAAACTGTAAAATTAGCAGTAATGTACTGTCTTTTAATGGAAATGCCCTGTAAAATTAACAATGACTTACTGTAAAATTAGCAGCAATATACTGTTTTTTAATGAAGCTGCCCTGTAAAATTTAGAGTATCAAACTGTAAAATCAGCAGTAATATACTGTTTTAGGAATGAATTGGCCTGTAAATTGAACAGAGATAATATGTAAAATTAACAGTAATATACTGCTTTTTAATGAAATTGTCCTGCAAAATTAACAGTAACAAACTGTAAAGTTAGCAGTAATATGCTGCGAAATCAGCTGCACTGCTCCGTACAAGCTGTAGTATACGGTTTTATAAATGATTTGTACAGTAAAATTAACAGCAGTAAACCATAAATTAAATAGTTAGAAATTTTTATGCAAAAAGAGTTTTCTCCCCTATTGTTGTCTCTTTTCATAGCCGAAATCATTGCTTTTACAGCTGAAGAACAATATAGAAAAGTAAAGCAATTGATTCTGTATGTACGTTGTAGAAATCAGCCTACATACAAAATCTGTTCCTTTTCTAAAGTTTTTCAACAAAAAATTAATGTTTTAGGCTATGAAAAGCAACAAGTAAATAAATATAAAAGCATTTTACATAAAAATAATTAACTGCTGCTAAATATATGTTTTATTGATATTAATTTCATTGTACACAAAATAAATCAATGCCCGTCTTTATATTTTATAAACACCTGTTAAAGGAGGAAAAATGGTGCTTTTTCATTTCTACAAAAAACTTTTAGCTCTACTGCGAACTTAAAAATTTACAAATAGAAGGAAATTACAAACTATGGTCTGAAACTTTATTTTAAGAACAGTTATTGCCTTTTCATAAAACAAAACTGATCCATGAAGGTAGTAAAAATGAGAAGTTTTTTTTAAATATGTAACTGAAAACACTACATCGTATCTTCACTGAAAATACTTTTTTCACTTTCAGCATTGTTGTGATGCTAAAATGAGCAGCATAACGTGGGAAATGTTTTACAGTATGCAATCCATTATACCTTTAAGTTTATTTTTAACTTTATACATACAATTCCTTGCATTTATTTTCCTTTTCTGGAAAAAACAGATTATTTTCATGGTTTTCTTCTTTTTTTAATGTTATAAGTTGCACTTGTACCTACTTTATTTGAGAAAAACTACTAACAAACTAACGTTATTTCACACCATATGTGCAGTATTCAGCATTTAGACAGCGCAGAATGGTTTTTATTGTAAACTGAATAGCATTATAGATTAGATAATACTTAATATTATTAACCTTTTAAATTTTACATAGATGAAAACAATAAATATGTGACAGTTCAGAATTCCAGAGCTACTAAACAGAAACAATCTCGGTAAAGTAAAATCTGTCAGGTTTATATAAAGTTTAACTTTGTATTCTGTCATACTGTTTTCATGAGAAAAAACGAAACATTCACACCATTAAAAATCGCCAAATTATTTCATTTCGTATACATTACTTATAAATACAGATTATTACAGTGAAACTGCAGAAATTCATTTAAAATCGAATGCAAATGTTTTCAAGGTCAACATTTTTTACATCACGAACTTGATTCTTCTTTGTGACATCTTTGCCGACTTTGGAGCCATCTTTAGGCCTCATATTATGAAAGCATCTGTCAAAATAAAAATTGTTAGAATCTCATAAAACTTCTAGACACCAAAAAACATACATAAAAAATAAAATTACGTAGGTATAAAAATACGCCCTAAAATGATTAAAATTATGACTCTGAATGATCTGAAATTAAGACCTTGGAAGTTGTTTTTATTTTGAAACTGCTTAACATATACCTAAATTTTAATTGAACCGTTTATTTCAGGAAGCAGTTAAGCGCTAAATATGTTGTTTTAAGGAGAAAAAAAAACTGTTTAGCAGCAACTTGCAAATTACGCATTTGTAACGGTGGTTATTAATGTCTAATTAAAGTAGACATAATCTGGATACTTTACATAAGAACACAAAAAAGAAAAAAATAAAGAAAATAATATCTGACATTTTATCTTCCATGTAAAGAAATGCACTTATACTGGTTTCTGAAATACAATTTAAAAAAAAAAAATCCTTGTAAATTTCGGTATTTTTGAAGGATTTCGTAATACATATGAGACTGTTGATTAAGAATAATGTTTTTTTTCTCGATCGGATAACTGAAGTGATCGGGAGAATAACACTCCTTCTATAAGTCAAGAAAACCAAGTTGTCCAAAATGGGAAAGCTAACATCTTGACCTCAAGAAAAAATAAAAATATTTCAAAAATGATAATACTTGTATCTAGTTTCTTCTTACACTAGGCTTCAGATTATCGGATTATAATATGTTTACTTCAAAACAATAATAAGGATAAGGTAGAGAAATATTTTTTAGGAAATGGAGCAAGGTCGATGTTTAGGACAACCAATTGGGAAATATTGGGGTATTCATTTAAAACAATGAATACTCTATCTAGCCTCTTTTATACCCCTCTCCCCCGAGTTGCTATAGTAACACTGAAGGTCGTATACAGATGGTTTTTCTTTCTTTTTTTTTGGTAACCCATATTCCTTTCCAACACTTGTTAAACAGCTCAAACTATGTTCAACTGATACCAGCTTCATCTTTTTCTTTGACAGCTTCCTATCGTTAGAAATCTGGATATAAAACAAAGTGTGACGTAAAGTAACTACTTAAAACTCTGTCTGTACTTAATATGAAATATTTTACATACTTATAATTTTTCAAAATATTTTTTTTCATATATTTTATCCCACAAATGTGTTATTATATTGTTAAAATTTAATTTTTTGGAGCTTTTTTCTTAAGTACTAAGGAATCACATAAAAGAGTCCATTTGAGTTGAAATAAAATAATACCGTAAGAACATTCTATCTTATGTCTTAATAGTTAAGGAAATATAAGATGTTTCATTTATATTCTGTGTCTTTCAAAATATGGACGCTCTCTCTCCCCCCCCCCCAATTTGAACAGCTATCGATGTCCCCATTCAAACCATCAGCGACTATTTTTTTTTAAGTGGCACTTCTTTTGAGAGGATTTACACAATTTATCTTAAAGTTTTTCAGAATTTACCTGAAATCTGGAAGAAACAATTCTATATTCCCAAAATCAAGATGGCTTAGTTCAAGTCAATTCAGTAAAAAATGAAAATCGGTCAGAAAAGTTGAAAGTTTTTAACAAAAGAATAAATCGTCAAACATATCATAAAATTGAGTAAATCTGGTAGTGCCAGTTCCAATCATTAAGAAATTTTAAGTCCACACTTGACCCACCGTCCTTGTTGTAAACAATGCTACCCTTCTTGAAAATGCTTTATCAGAAGACCGCACCACTTTTTAACTGTAGATTTAAACATACTCTATTTGCAAAATAACTGCTTTTTATTCACATTGCAGTAAAAATAATCAATAATTTTGTTTGATAAGTGTCACACAAGTCTGAATATGCGAAGAAAGTTTCATACGCTATAATATATCGTACTTTAAACTTTAATCTTTATTGTTGCTCTCATTATGAAGTTGGCTCTAAATTTTATTCCTGTAATTTTTACAAAAATACGTACAATAAATAATAAAGAACTTAACATTCTGTTTTGGTTCCTTCGAAATTAATAACATGTAAAAACAAAGAATCAATGTTCCAAAATTTACTGAAAAATTTAAAAATAATAATAATAAAGAAATGTACGTCTAATTTCGCTCTAGCAACAGAAATTTCTATATTCCGTTGATTCTTGAAGAGATAATATTCAACTACCCAAAAAAATTAACAATGAACAACAAATTTAAAAAATTCAGACTTAAATGAAGAGTATGCCCGATCACATTTCAATCAAAACAAAATAAAATTTAGTTTATCTTGTTCCAATCCATAGTTCTTGATTGTAACATAGAACCTGACAAAGGGCCACAAAAATCAGCTTCAGGGGCCCAATATGTCACGCAGACCGTAGGATAGGCTTCAGTGGCTAAGAACGCTTTAAAACTTAAAAGCATTTGTGATTACAAATTACATTCGTAAACACAAAAATATAAATGAAAAGAGATACTTATGAACTTCCGTTGCCGGCATTCGTGTCACTAAGTGAATCATCGCAACATCGTTCAGACTAGGGTCTTCTTTGAAATTCCAAGCGGAACACAACCGCGATTTGCCATCTTGATAAAATGAGACAAACCATTATTCCATTCAGTTCTGGTCACAAGTTAAGGAAGTTCTTTACATTTGCATACCACTAAACTCAAATAATAATAATAATAATAATAATAATAATATTTCATTAGTGAAAAGATTAAAATGAAAAATTCAGGCGGCTAGAATGAAATTTGTAGTTTAATTTTTTTTTGAAATACCTAACCGCAACCATATCACCTGGCACAAATTCAAAATGAAATCAACTATACAATTTTATTTTCTCCGTACGCTGGAGTTAAAGGAACAAAACATTCTCTAGCAAATTCCCCCCTTCTTGGCACGCCAGCACACGGAAAAAAAGAAATACTTTAATACATGAGTAAAAAATATATTATAGGCCATCCGTTTGTGTGCGCAAATTATAACTTAAACATAATAGAATAATTGAAACATTAAAAAAAAAAAACTCTAAAAAATATGTCATTGCAATTCTGAAGTCAGTGCAATTCAAGCTTTACGTAAATTTTCCCTAAAAAAGGTTTTGTGAAACGATCAGCTAAATTATTTTTAGTTTCAACAGATTTTATTCCAAACTCATTTTTATCAATCGAATTCCTTAGGAAATGGTACCCCACATCAATCTGCTTAGTTTTGCAATTTTCTATTGTAAATCTAGAAAAATCGATCGCGACTAGAATGTCACAGTACAAAGTACTATTAATCAATCTAAAATTCTGAACTCTTTTCGTGCCCAATTCATTTAAAATTATTTTGATCCATATAACTTCCTTAGATTGGTGACTAATTGAAATATACTCCGCTTCCATCGTTGACAGTGCTACGCATTTTTGTTTGAATGTACACCATATTATTTGAACCTATACTAAAACTCTAGACACCCCCCCTCTCCCGCCATTGAAATCCGGTCGTCGTAATTCGAGGTGTAATCTGTATCAGAATGACAATAATTTATTCAATTTACAGACAAAATTTAGATTTCAGGGATCGACCTACCCTTTAGCTTGTCTCACAAATCTCCTCTTTTATACCCACATATAGATACGCATTGCGAACATTAGTTTGGAAATGGACAAAATGTAGCTTATACACAAAAATTGAAAAGAAAGCATAAATAAAAAAAAAGGAAATTGCTGGAGAGAACACTTGCGAAAAGTATCCCCCCCCATACCTGATGGTTACCTAAAATAACCAGTCTGGCCTTGAAGCGCATTATTTCGTTCTGCTTATCTGTTCTGCTGTGTTTTGCCAATCTTCACTTTCTGTCGTTCTCAAACTTTGTTTCAAATTCGAAGGAATTACATCTTCGGAAATGTTAGCTTCCTGCTTACTTGAACTATCCCCCCCCCCCTATCTTCATCACAATCAGATACTTTTCGTGAATTATCATCCCAAGTGAAATCGAACTATTTTGGGTCACATTCAATGTTATTTTCAGAACAATAAGCCTCGGCTTCGCGATTCGGACTTTAAAACCGTCGTGTCAATAGAATAATGCATATCCCTGCATTCTCTACTTTGCCTTGGTATTTCTTTAACCAATTTAATTCTCAACATGCTATTTTATGATTTTCAGGATATTCTTCTTCTACTTCAGATTTACTCAGTAGTGAAATAAAACTGTATTCCTTTGTTTCCCGTTCCTGTCCCCCCCCCGTCTAGAATTTATTTTCATCGAATTTAACATTCAGCGTTTCTGTCACTTCGCAATTTTCGGAATCCCAAATTCTATAACCTTTCATATGAAACGCATATCCTACCATGACTCCCTGTTTAGCTCTCATATCCAATTTGTTTATTTTCTGTTTTGGAAGTCCAATATAAGAAATACAGCCAAAAAACAAGTGAGTTTTTAATAGATGGCTTTCTTCCCCGAAATAGCTCAAAAAAGGTTTTGATTTTTCCTTTTAAAACCGCTCTAATCCGTAAGTAGTGGAAGCACATAGCTGCTTCGGCTCAAAACTGCTGAGGCAAACCCGTTTCATTTAATAGTGTCCTAATTCCATTCATTAATGCTGAGTTATGGTGTTCTATGACGCTACTTTGTTAACTGGAGGATTTGTTAGTTTTTTCGATTCTTATGCTTTGGCCGCTAATGTAAATTTCAAACCCGGGGGTTCAGAAATTCCTTTTCGTTTTCGGATCTTTCCCGCAAATATCTCTGTTCTTTTTTAAAACCTGACAAAGTATTCGAAAATCTCACTTTTCTTCTTTAAGAAATAAACTGAAGACTTTCTTGAAAAATCGTCTATTATTGTGAAAATAATCCCCCCCCCCTAAATAACTTAAATGCTAAGGAACCCATCGTATTTAAATGCAAAAGACCTTACCCGGCTTTGGCTTGAATCTCCGTTACAGGTTTAAACAAAATTCTCCGATTTTTTTCCATTTTACACGAATAACAATCTGACATATTTTTACTTTTTATATGCAGTGAAAGATAGTGAAGTACAGAATCACACATTTCAGTATTTATGATATAGTTTTTGCCTTCATCATAAACACGCTGATGCCAAACTTTAAGACTCAAAGGGTTCTAAAAGTTAAAATGTAAGGAATCTGATTAGTTCAAGGTTACAAGAGTTTCAAATTATACTGTAGTTCTCGATTCATCTACTTTTTTAAATGAGCATGTCCTTCAATGCGAATAAAATATGACAAACAATGCATAATAATGTAAAGATTCTACTTTAAATTAAAAAGCAGTAATTTAGACGAGAACGCAACACTGTCAGATCAGAAATGAAAAGCTGAAAATTTTAAGAATATAGCCAGGACCGCCTGAACTTAATCAAATATGTTGGGAAGGCGTATAATCTCAATTTGTCTAATGGAACTTACATATTTACCGATTAATAAAATACTGGTGCATGCACACGTTAAGTACGCACAATTAAGTACAATATCTAATGAAATTTGGACATTCGAGAATTGAAAAATTGCAACATTACAATTATGTCGCAAATTTGCCGAAACGTGAGATAAAATTTTTCCAATATGGCAATTTTGGGGAGGTCATAGAGTCTTCCCGTGACCTCCCATCGAGTGTTTTTGGATATAGTTTCTAAAGTTTTTTTTATGTTCACAAGTTTCAATGGTACTAGTGCATTTTTCCTGAAGTAAAATTTTAATTTCCTGCTGACGCAATTATAAAACTTTTAAAACACAAGGGTTTCGGGTTTGTATCTAAAGATGCTTAATTAGTTTTTTTTTTTTTTTTTGGAGTGCTTCATTGATGGTTTTTTAAATTATTATTATTTTAATTTTGATCAATAAGTATGAAAGCTGGCTCCAGATTTCAGAGAATTTTGAGTTGTTCAGACATCATCAGAGTAATGTTTTTCCAGAGTGGCAAATTCTCCAAAAAAAAAAGTAAACTTGGTACTGTTTGCATGTCTCTCGGTCACGTTTTTATTTTATTTAGTTACATTTTATTCATCGAATTATGTACAAGTTATAAAAGTTACTGACGCTATAACGTAAAGTTTATCAATAAAATAGTTAAATGCAAACTGTTAAAGAATTTAAAACAGAATATACGAAAGAAAAAAAAAAACAGAAGAAAGATTTCAATCGCGATAAGATAAAAATTTACTAGAAAACATAAGAATTTAAATTTTAAGTAATCACATACTATATAACACAAAATATAATCGTAAACAAAGTCGAATGTTCTAATAACTTTAAATACGATCAAGGAAGGAATTGATTTATTTTTAAATCAAATTTGAGTTTCAGAAAATATTTAAAAACTTTCATACGTGCAGTAAAATATTCAGAATCACAACAACTACTCAGATTTTTGCCATAAAGCAATCGCTACAACTTAACAACTAAAAGAAATTGCAAAGTCAACATCAACGAATATTGGGATACGAATTACGATTTCAAAATAAACACTGTTATTTTACACACATTCTCGATGATAAAGAAAACTACATTTTGAGGAAAAGGGAATGAATAATATAACTAGCACTTACCTTTAACTTGGATTACAAATGAGCAGTCCTACCTCAGCACAGTCGAAATATCAACAAAAATGGCTGTCGATACCTTGAATTCATTAATTTATCTTCCCGTATGAAAGGAAACACCTTTTGCGCATCGTTTTGCGCAATCTAAAACATTTTTACAGTTTTTCTCTGTTATTTAGCAGAGCAGTATTAAACTGTAGGAAAAAATAGTATATTACTATAAAAACAACAATTATTTTTTGCAGTGTGCGGTCGTCGGTTCCAGCTCCAAATTGCATTTGAGCAGCGTTACGCGATAAAGTTTTGTGTGGAACTTGGTAAATCGGCTTTAGAGACGTTAGAGATGTGTAATCAATCAAGAGGTCGGAGATAATTGTCTGTTAAAGGCACATGTGTTTTGGTGGCACAAGTGTTTCAAAGATGACGGGGAGAACTTCGAGAATGGATTTCAAATATGGTGTCCGTCAACCAGCAGAACGTACGCAAATGTGAAACGTATGCGTGTTGTGCTAAATTTGGACCGCCGGTTAAGTGTTAGAATGATTTCAGATGAAATTGAATTTGATAAAATGACAGTTCACAGCATCATCGGTGCTAAATTTGGACCGCCGGTTAAGTGTTAGAATGATTTCAGATGAAATTGAATTTCATAAAATGACAGTTCACAGCATCATCGCTGAAAACTTGAGAAATACTGGAAACACCTGCTTCATCCTCCAAGACCTCCTGGTCAATAATGGTGCTCCCCCAATCTACCTACAGTTACTATTTAGCTTCAGAACACTTTTTTCTATTTCCGAAGATGGAAACATCACTAAAAGGGCAATCACCATGGAACTCTGGATACCGGGAAGGCACTAGTACAAGACTTTTGAAGGATATTTTGGAAGGAGACTACAAAGCAGCCTTCGAAGCTTAGAAGGCTCGTGCTAAGAGAAGGATCTTATTTTGAAGAATTTTAGTTGTGAGTATTAATATGCAATAAATTCTTAGAACGCAACTCAGTCTCATTACTTTTTATACCCTGTATTTTCAATCCCAGATAGATAAAAAGTAGGAGCAAAATATCTGCAAAAAGCATTTTGGATGACAGCTAAGATTATTTTTTCTCTTACAGCGATCGGGAAAAAAAGGAAAACACGTGGTGAAGTGTCGAGTGATTATGCTGGGTGAAGTAAGTCATCGAAATTCATTTTTTTCCAGCAATCATAGAAATCAATGTGATTTTGCATAACCATGTTTCAGGCTTGCATCTTTTCCATTGACAATCGCTAAGATATACAAGCCTGATATTGCACCATCTGATCTCTCTTTGTTCCCAGCACTGCAGCATGGAGGGGGGGGGGTAGTCATCTTACGGACAGCAATTAAAATATTTGCCTGACCCAAAATGCCGTCTACAGATGCTTTGTTACAAAGCCATATCATTTTTTTCTAGCTGGAATTTAAAACTTGTACACTATGATTATGAAAATGTAGTTGATAATGACAGAAATTTATCATTTGTCAAAATAGAAACTTAGTAAAAATTATTAGTTTAAGAAAACACATTAATTTTTTAGCTTCTATTAATATTTATATTAATGTTAAAACATGTTTAACTGTTTCAAACAATATCATAAACTACGTATAAAATTAAGATTTTGATTAAAAATTTCGCCGATTTATCTCTGAAACAAACTATCATCGTTTTAGTTTAAAACTATAAGCAAAGGTTGTTCGCTTCCTTTAATGGAAAATCATTATACGTTAACTGTACAGCGAAGGAAACGCAAATTAGCGTTGACGATACACATTGTGTATCTTTCGTTTCATTAAAATTTCATTTTATGCTTCCCCGAAATTCCTTCTGAAATTACTTATCCCTGATGTTAATAATCGTAATATGTCACGAAAACTTATCCTACTTTCGGAGCGGTTTCTCGTTAGAAACATTAGAACGCTATTCTGTGATGTGCCACCATTTGCTTTAGCTTTCGCAGTTTTAATTTATTTAGCAGCTAAGTTGTGACTTTCACGGAAAAGCCTGTCGCGTGAGTGGAATGAAGACAATTGCACAGCGATGTCACGTTTTGAGAGAATTACTTTGTAATTTTGAAAAGGGTCCTTTTATGCAAAAATTAAGCTTCAATTTCTGATTTGATTTCTTACTAAAAGTTGAATGTAAAAATGTAAAGAATTATTATTATTATTATTGTTAATTTGCTCATTTTTTAAAAATTTTTTCACCTGTATATTTCACTAAAACAGAGGTGCTGAACATACGGCCCTGCAAAGCTGATACGTGTGGCCCTTTATTTGTTCATGTTACAAACCAAAAAGCAAGATTAGTAAAAATGTATAAAATTTGAAGCTAAATATTTAGAAAATAAATGCATGTAATGAAAAAAAAACATAGTAGTGACGTACTAACAATTATTGATTTTTAATTTTTATTTCCTTTTTCATATTTTCCCATGTTATTTAGAAAAATTATAATTAATTTTATATGTGTTCTGGATCGCGAGAATCACTTTAATATGAGGTGTAGCCTTCGAGTAGAAAAAGGTGCGGCACCACTGCATTAAAGTATTCAAGCAATCTTCTCTTTAGCAGTCGATATTCTCGTATCAGTCAATATTAAGATTTTAACTTGAAACAGCTACATTTTATCTGCCATATGGAAATTTGGATTTTTTTTTAGTTTCGGCGATTAACATGTTTTGAATATGAACAATTAAACTATGTATGATATCTTTTCTCAGTTCAGTTTTTCATTTTTCTTCACCTGTATATTTTACAAAAATATTCAGGTTATCTTCTCTCTTTGCAGCAATGGATATTAAAACAATAAGATCTAAATTAGTGATAGTATTTCATATTACATCCGGAGTATCTAACTGAATTGTTTCAGAAAACTTGAGTTTAAATTGTAAAATTTCATAAAATACAAAACCACATAAAAAAATTTGCTGTGATAACTTTAAATACTAAATACTCTTTATTTGCCTTTTTTTTTGAAAATTCTTTTCAGTTGCAGCAATTAGCATATCTTGAATATGAGCATTTGAATGGCGAATATTGTTTTTTTTTGCATTTCATTGCTTAATTTTTCTCCACATTATATTTAACTAAAATATTCATGCAATCTTCTCATTTCAGCAATGAATATGAAGATACTAGGAACTAAGTTCAGCGATGGTAACACTTCTGAAATATCTACCTTTATTGTTTTAAAAAAGAGATGTATTTATCTTTTAAAAGTTTATAAAATTAAGAACATTATGAAAGTATTTGCTGTGATAACTTTAAACAATTATCTGACATATTTTTCGACATTCGTTTTAATTAACCTGTTAACATGTTTTTTTATATGAACAATTAAATTGAGTATGATACCTTTTTGCAGTTAAGTGTTTAATTGTTAGCCACTTGTGTATTTCACTAAAATATTCAGGCGATCTTCTTTTTGCAGTAATGGATATTGAGAGAAGGGGAACGAAATTCAGTGATGGTAATATATCCAAATTATCTAACTTTGTTGGTTTCAAAAACTGTTGAATTTAACTTTTAAAAGTTTATAAAATAAAGCACCATATGAAAATACTTGTTATGATAACTTTAAACGTCTAACTACTTGTTATGTGCTACGTTTTTGTATTGCGTTTTAGTAACACCTATTAACATCTTTTGTAGGAGAAAATTAAAATATGTATAACATATTTTTACAGTTCAGTTTTTAGTTTCTCTTCATCTGATTATTTCACTAAAATACTCGTATTTAGATAATCTTCTCTTTGCAATAACAAGAATTAGGAGATAAGAAAATGAAGTTAAATGGTAGTAGTAAATCCAAACTTCGTTGATTTTAAGAAGTGTTAAAGTTAAAAATAAATAAATAAATAAATAAATAAAAATACAAATAAAACTAGTTTCCGTCATTTTTTTTACATCCACCTGTACTCGTCCATAACTTTAAAAATTTGCTCGATAAAACCTACTGACCTATTTTGAATATGAAAAGTTAATATATTCATGCTTTCTTTTTGAATTTAAGGTTTTCATTTCCTAGCTATACACCCTTTTCTAATAATCACACCTATTGAAGGATGTAGTTTTAAAGATGACGATTAAAATACAAAAGTTTGACAGGTAAAATGTTTATCTTCACATAAATGTAAAATGAACGTGTTCCATAAATGCTTTAAGGCTTCATTAAAATGCATGAAGTGAGGCATACCTTTAAATTCCCTTTCAGATCTAACATTTCGTTTTCATAATTCAAAGTATGAAGCTTAAATGCACCGAGTTTGAAATTATTTTCCCTTATAAAAGTTTTCATAAATATATATATATATTTAAATATTCAAACAATTGTATAAAAAATCAGTTCTTATTCCATGAAGTTTTTTTGAAAAACAGCAGTTTAAAAACTATAGATATAAAATCAAAACTAGAAGAAAAGAAAGTATTGTATAAAAGAAAAAGAAAGAATCAAGAACAAAGTTATTTACAGTAAATACTGTATAAAAGGAAAAGAAAAAAAATAAAAGCAAAGTTATTTACAATAAATACTGTACATAAAAAAGAAAAAAATCAAGAACAAAGAAATTTACAATACTTCCATGAAGAAAAGGTTGCCTTCTAAATAGGTTATTGATATATATATCTCTTTACTGCTCTATTTTTTAAAAAAAATGTAGAGCTCTTGCTTTTTAAAAATGCAGTTACAATTTGTTAAAAGATACATTATTATAAATTGGGACAGATGTTTATTTAACTTAATCAATTGCTAAAAAAAATTCATAAACTGTGGAAATTCGACTTAAAAGATATACTTAATTTTTTTTTTTTTTGAGCTTATCAAGTATCGGTTCATAAATTCCTTAACCTTATGCTTATACTTATCCTTTTGAAATAGAAAATCTAAGTCGGCACACGAATCAAGAAATTATAAATAAATGCATGATTAAATCCTATACCGGTTTTCCCGAATGCACGTTTTTTTTTTTAAATAATTATAGCCTTAAATTAAAAAAGAAACAAATGAAATGACAATCGTAATTTGTAGGTGGATATTGTCAGAATAACTTAATATTTTTGACAATTAAAAAATAAGCTTGTCTTTGACCATTCACAAAATACAAAAATTCTATTTTTTTAGAAATGTATCTTTTTTTTTTTTTATTTTAAGTCTGGTTGCGCCATGCCGCTTCACCGGGACTGATTAAAGCTTGGAGTGTCATGTAAACACGACATACATATGCATCGCCGCTTACACACCTTGGAAGGGAGAGGGGCGAAGGTCTAGACGCTTTGGGCCACCCTCCCCTAAATAAAAACTTTGAAAACGTGGTTATGAGAAAATCAAGAAAGAAAAAGTAAATTTCAGTTATAAGCAATGCATTTGAGATTAGTAATTTTTTTCTAGTTTTCTCAATAATTCATCGATTTAAAGAAAAATTACGGATTTAGAAAGAAGAACACTGGGGCTCTCTAAATTTCTCGAAGTCTCAAACTCGATTTTTTTCGAAGTTTAGGGTGTTTTTCTGCCTTAAAGCTAAAAGTGGTAAAATACACCATGGAGTTGAATCAGGACAGTCTAGAACGCACTATAACTGAAAAGAAATGAAAATTTGATGTCCTAAAATGAAGAAGAAAAAAAAAAAAACCTACACAGAGCAGCAACGTGTCGAAAAAATTATTTCCACATTTTAAGTAACAGAATTTTTTAAGTAATGGAACTGATTGTTGTTTTAAGTAACAGAACTTACAGTAAAACCGAATTCATGCGTAAACATTTAAAAAGAAACATAGACTGTGCTAATTAGTTAAATGAGGTAATCATTTAAGCGCAATTTCCTTTTTAAAGATTCAAACATCGTTAAAAACTGGCATTTAGCACATGATAGAAAAAACATTTTCATTGACACATTGATGACTCAGTTGCGAAATCGATTAACTCCTTTTTTTTAAAGAAATCCTCATTTCTGCTTTAATAGTGCTTAATCGATGCTTAGAATGTGAATTTATATTAAACTTTTGGTTCAGTACATTTCTGATCCTGCGATGGCAGAAAATGTAACACGAGGGCCCATTCACTACTATGGATAACACTATCTTCTTCATCACTTTTCTAGACTTTTTGTTTTATGGAGTTAATCGATTTTGTAAGTGACGCATCCTTATGTAGTTATTTTTTAAAAGTAGAGAATTTTTGAGGTTATGCGTTAAGGATTTTCTATGGTTCAAATGGAAGAAAGCGCACGAACCCAGTTGATTCTCATTTCCCATTTAGTTGCCAAACACAACAATTTTTAATCGTTTTCTAATAGGAAACGTAATGAAGGGACAAACTACTGTTACTTCATCAAAAAAAAAAAAAAAAAGAAAAAGAAAAAGAAAAAGAAAAAGAAAAAGAAAAAAAAAAGAAAAGAAAATAAATAAATAAAAATAAAAATAAGAATAAAAAAACTCCTTAAAATATAAAATAAAATAAATCTTCATTTATAGGGAGTGACTTTCACAGGTCGGTCTAACCTACAATAATTAAGAACTTAAGTTTGGGAGCACTTAAGTTTGGGAGCAAACTGAACTGAAATACGTTAAAATTTCATAACTGAATACACGTAAAGTTCAGATACACCGTATTTTTACTACTAACAGCAAACTCTTTTTCTCAGAAAATTCAGTTAGACACGCGCGATGCGAAAACAGTTGCACATCGCAGCATCGAAGAAACAAATTTTTCAAAAGTATTCATGAAATTCGAAGGCTTAGAATTTTGATGTTTTAAAGATTAAATTTTTAGCAAAAGCAATAGTGTGGAATTATATTTGCATTCTGTTTAGGAGCATGTCTACACTTTCAAGACCAAATGTAGAGAGAATAATTCGAAAGAATTTTGTAGTTCAAAATATTTGTGCCCTGTTAATAGCAGATTTTACTGGGTGGTATTGTCAAAACTGTTTGCTGTACTTTGTTTTCACAAAATGTTTGCAGTATTTAGCATCGGTAATTAATGATTGTTTTGACAATGGAAAACCATCATAATACTTTAAAGCAGATGTTTAAAGTGGTTACATTTCTTCATATTTTCCACATTTCTCTGAATTCTTATGAATCCGGTTCTGCAGTAATAAAACTTTATAAAAATATCATTTTCTTTAGGCAAGCAATTAATAAAAGATAGAAAGAAATACAGTCTTCCAAGTTTTGACTGAATGATAAATGATAGTTCAGTAATAAAAAATACACTATTTTTTGTATTTTGAATAAATTAAATTATTCACATGGTTGAAAATCAATACAGAAAAAAAATAAAAAGGTTTTATTTAAAAAAAATGAAATTAAATTGTATATTAGTGTATGAATTCTAACTTTCTTGTAAACACGAAATCGTGTGGGGTGTTTTTGAGAAATATTTTTTTTTTGTGTGTTTCTAAGAACGCATATTATTTTAGAATATGTGAATGGTTGTCGTTTTGCTGACATACATTGCTGTCGTGTGTAGATTTGTTTTCAGAAGTTAAGCACTGGACTTTTCGAATATTCAGTGGGGTCGTTTCCAAAATTTCAAAAGTATTTTTTTCTGAAAAAGCATGCTTAAAAACATAGGATCTGACCATTTTTTAAATAATTTGTTTAAGTTTGATATTAAAAAAAATACTTAAATTGGTGAGTTTTCATTGTTTACATTTCTTGGCGATGATATCACAAATGATGAAATGCCATTCTGTGTTGCCACTCACCGAGCTGAATATTTAATTTGTATCTTTACTCACGCGATATGGTTGATAGCAAACGTAGAACGCAATTTCAATCCGCTGCTTGATTATCATAACGTGGAAACGTAGTAGAAAGATGCTTCAAAGTGCATCATTTGCGACGTCATAAAGACCACACCTTGTTTGGAAAATCGGACATTTTAAAAAAATAATTAAAAAAAACTGCTGGGAAAATGAAAGTATTTTCCGGGCCCATGTCTTTTTTTTGCTCAATCTATCCATTTCAATGACTAAAAGTAGTACTTCTGACTGAAGGAAACCACCTCATTGTACCCCTATGATCACTTCTAACTTTTTACAATCCTAAAATTATCTGTGACACCTAATTGCCCTCAAACCAGTAGATTTTGTCGTACGTGTAGAATGACATTCTTAAAGCATGAGTGTTTTCGGAAAAACTGATAAATCATGAACGAGGTTTTTTTTTTGACAGAAACTGAAAGCAAATGTTTAGTGCAAGATATTTTTTAGAATTTCAGTTGTCGAATCAACGATTGGGTAAATGTTATAAAAAGTCATACAAGAACTAATTGCAAACGACTTGATAACATGTTTATTTTGATTCTCATTTTATTTTATTTGACATTAAAGTCAAATAAAACCAAATTTTTAAAACTTACAAGCATAATAATTGTTTAAAATTCAGCTTGGTACTCAGAGCAAATCAAAAACGCATAGTAAGAACTATATTGTGATTAACTGTTTACTCATATGATATTTAATGCAATTAAAATTGATATATTATGTTTTCCGCACTAAACAACTACTTCTCAACAAATAGTTTGTAGCAAACTTATAACTAATACGCACCACCAGGTTTAAACAAGAAAAATGCTGCATAGAGGTGCTATACATGCCAAAGAAGTTAAAATATAATCTAGAGTATCTATTTTTAATAGCGCAGATCTCAGATGGGCGGAAGAAATGAAATAACGCGAGGTATAAAAACGTCTGCGTGAAGACAAGGCCATGTGCAAATTTGCCGGTAATTTTCACCCGTGTTAGATACGAGCAAATGAGTTAAGTGGTTAAATTGAATTGAACGAAAATCCAGCACTGTTTATTGCACTTTATCTTAAAGTGGAGTTTCCATAATTTATTTCCAATCAGAATCCCAAAACACATATTTTGGCAAGTTCACTATAGGGCAAAGTTCTGTTTCGTTTTGAGTTAAAAAATTATGTACGGATCCACTTACACTGTACTGTAAGCCCTGCACTCTAACTTATAGTAGAGTTTTCGGAATTTCTTCCCAACCAGAACAACTGAACCTATTATGAAAATTTCACTGTGAAGGAAACGTGGTCTTTCGTTTTGAGCCGGAAAACTTCTGTACTGGTCACCTTACACTGCACAAGACATTACTCTAATTTAAAGTGGAGTTTTTGTAATTTCTCAATCATTAGAATAACTGAAATTATTGTAAAAGTTCATTCTCCGACAAAGTGCTGTTTCGTTTTGAGCAAGAAAAATTCTCTTTAAGTCAACTGGTTCATGTACTTTATGATACAGCGAATGCCGACGAATTGATAGAGCGGAGAATGATGCATCTGTAATGTGTATAAGTACATCAAACGTTTGGCTAAATACACTGAATGGAACCCTTATGTGAAAGTCTTGTGATGATAACGTTGAGGGTAATCGTCGCGTCATGGTCATTTAAACGTCCGTATAAAATCGTCAACACGTTCACCAACAGCTACTTTTGAATGTTAGGCGACGTTTCAATGACGTCTTCATAATGTCCCAAAAGGGGCCGGCTTAGAATTATTGCTGCGATGCAGTAATGTAGTAGTTTGATGTCACAAATACGTCACAGCGTGGCTCCTATAATAAGTCACAACTTTGGCACTATGTGACTGTGACCATTGTGACATGCAGCAACATAATTGTAACTTTGCTGTAACACATTGTGCTATAAAGGTACACAGTTAAAAAAATCCTGAACTTTTACGGTAAAAGTTACTGGCATCCGTGTTGCCAGTAACTATTACCGTAAAATAGCATTTTACTGTAAACTGTACTTTAGAATAAACGAAACACAACAAGCGAGCAGCAGGTTTGATCTCGGGAACTTCGAATCGGTAGGCGGCTTTGTTTACCACCATGCCAGTTGGGACACCTCGAGTGAAGGGAAATACGGTGTTATTTGCTTGGCACTGTAAGTAACGAGGTGCATTAATTGGCACTGCAATTGTTTATTTTTTCGCAACAATTTACTGTAAATCTTTTTTGTACTGCACTGTAAACACTCCATTTTACAGTAATATTTACCATAAAAGTTTCCTGAATTTTTAACAATGTACCGAGGCATAAACGGAATGCGCACATGATGTCTGGGCTTCTATTCCATAGTTCTCGCAAAACATTTCCCAACTCATTGATGGATTTTCTACTCTACTGTTTCTCTTCCTACATAAGCCCTTTTAAATTTCCATGGACTATTTTCGATATCTTATTAAATTATATGAGCATCAAAATTAACAATATGTATTATATAGTATCAAATTCCAGTATTGACCAGGTATAGTTAAGTGCAACGTAGTCAAACTGCATTGAAATGCTTGTAGCAATACCTGAGTATAAAATCTGTTTTAATTTCGGGACAGTTTATACGCTTTTTCATGTATGGTATAACTTTTCTCCTTATTTTTTTCAGAAATTTTAAAACTTATCTTCGATAAAGTTTGTTTTGAAGTTGCGCCATAGAGTCATAAGTAAAAGAAATTCTAATATATAATTCAAAAACAATACTTAATTCTTATAACAAATAATCATAAATTCTTGCACAATGGGGAAACATTCTTGCCAAAAAAGTAATTTTCTAGGATGAAACATAAGAATATTTTATCGCATTCTCAAATGGAACCAAAAGTTTTAATGTATTATTTCAAACATTCTTTAGTTCCTGAAACATTCGTGCCAAGCATTTACATGAAGTCACGTTGAAAATGAAGAGTTATGATAAGAAATACGTGATGTACGTTGATGAAAGTTTATTCGTGCTCTCTATGTTTAATTTTATAACTTATTTAAAAAGTAGAGTTCACAAAAAGTTTTAAAACTGTTAGGAATATCAAACACTCTTTGAAGAAAAATAATGTGTTAAATATGGTGTTTAGAATCAATCATTTAAAATATTAAAAAAAAATTTTATAATTATATTTAAATAATACAGTCTGAAAAGTGTTACCAAACGCTCCAAATAAGACGCCGCGCCGCAGCATGCAGGAAAAAAAACCACGCTACTAAAAACAATAATGACAATAAAAAATAGTATAATTGAAAGAATTTTCTTGAAAATTTGCTTAAGGAAAAGTAAGGAAAAAGTTCCAATGATGTGCCATCTGCACTAATTGGTAAAAAACAAGCTTACAGGCACCAATGGAAGCAAATGAAATATTAACTAATTCTTGTTAAAACCCTTTCCTCTAACTTTACAAAATAAAATAATTATCGCCCGATGTTGTTTGAGATATAGACAAGTGTTTCCAATAAGTAGGGTTAATACCTACTTAACCTAACATATTTTTTAAAGAGGTAAGCCTTTCTTCCAGGAGCACTTTAGTTTAAAAAATATTTTATTGATACAGATTGTTGAATTTTTATTTGAAGTGCATTTCGATTTCCCTAAGCATTTATAATAATAATCTGTAATTTATGTATATAAAACATAAAATAAGCAATTGCGAACTAAGCAATGACCCATTTTAGGGGCATGTATAGTTCCATGGTTCCATTATTTGGCATGCTTGCCAATTACTTTAGTATAAACCAATTGTTTGTTTGATGTTTTGATGTTCACCTTCAAACTTAAAGAGTATTTTCAACGTGTTTTGATTTGAATTTGCTCTCTGATAATCAGAACCAGCAATATTCCAAATGTCCCAATAATGACCATACTTGCTCATTAATGGACCATTGAGCCATTACTGGCAAGCTCGGACCATTATGGAAAACTTGCATGTTATTACTTAAGTACCCAATCACTACTTTAAAAAAGAGCTGCGCTTTACAAAAAAGGGACTTTTTTTATGAGAGTCCTTCTTAAATATTTCAAAATATCGAAAAATTAACTAGTATTTTTGTATTAATCACGTGTGTATTAAAATAGAGATGATAAGATGAATTTCTTTGTGATTAGTTTGCAATTGTTTCAATAAACAAGAAAATTGGTTGTTCTTGCTATTTTAGATACGCTGGATTTTATTACAATGATATACGTTAAAAGTTTTCATTTAAAATTTTAAATAATGTTGCTTTCAACGTGTTTTAAACAATTTATAATTAAATATCTAGCTTTGGAATTATATTAACTACATGAACACGTAATAAAGCAAAATAACTGAATGAATTTTCCATTTTTAGTTTTTTTGGATTAAATTGCCTAACATTCGCATTACTTATCTTATTTCATTTTCAAGACTGATTCCATGGAAACAAACTAAGACTACTTCATTCAAATCGCTAATTCCTAATTTAGATTTTTTTGTTAACTTTCAAACAAAACTTAACCGTCTGAAAAATTTTAACAAAAAAAAAAAATGTGTTTTCTAACTTAATTTTCCTGTTTTTTACAGCACTTTTTTATGATAAAGTTTTTTTTAGAATGTCACATAAAAGCAAAAGCTAATTGTTTGAAACATTTTAAAAACCTGAACGAACACATTAGCCTAATTACAACCCATTTATGTTGTCTTGTGTTATTTCAGCACACAAGTGTAGGATCGTTTTATACATCAAGCCTTTTTTTTCTTTCTACTACATTATACTTTTTCATCTTTTCTTTTTCATTAAATGAATGTAAACCATAGACTTTGATTTATAAAGTGACGTTGAAGTAAATTTGACATTAAAAGTTAAAAAATTTCAGTTATTTATTTTTAAAAAAATGCAGTTAAATTTTGTTGTGTAGGAAAAGTAAATTGCATTTTCCTAAAATCCAATAAACATTTAAAAAAAACATATTATTGACGAAATAAAATTAAAAAAAAAAATATTATTTAGAAACACATTTAGGGAAACATTTTAAAGAAATTTATTGTTTTTAAGTGAGAAATAATACTTCTGCGTAGCGAAATACATACATCCACCTTGGAAGGTTTTTTAAAACCCTTACAAGAGATTGGAAACAATTTTGCTCAATCACATCTATATTGTTGAAATTTGCGCGTCTGTCTATATGTCTGTAACAGTTTCCTCTGAAATGTCAATGTCTCAAATGTCCACACTGGTACACAATGGGGTGAACACTCCGTAACAATCCCTTTTCGGGAAAAAATATTTCACTGTTCAGAGTATGTGAACGCCCTTCAGTCCCCATTGGAACTGTTCTAGAACACTTCTAGAATACGAATCTAGACGCTGTGTTTTCAGATAAAAGATTTGGCCCGATGGCGCCCCATTGCCTGCTTAATTTACCATACCGAAGCCACTTAACAGATACGAGGGAGGTTTAGCGTTGCTCAAACCGCCCCACGTTGAGGCGCCACCTTTATGACTCGTGCCCCAACAGGTATTTTTTTGAAAAAAAAACATCAGAATAAACCACTCAACTCGGTCCTATCGCTTTAAAAATTCCGTTACAGAAAATTTAATTAAAACTATGCTGTAAAAATCATTGCATGTCTTTGTGTTAGTATTAAATTTGGTGACATATATCCTAATTAGTCTCCAAATTTAAGGGGAGTAGTCCAAGTTATTTCTCAGAAATTGGTAAAATGTTTCCACTCCAAGTACTTCGCCTTAGCCGCAGAACGAAATGTTCACAACTCAAGAAAAACAGGTAGGAGTTCAAGCAGCTGCAGGGGTTGAAAATTGTTTGACTAGAGAAACGACCAGTGTTAATAAATTATTGTGTTTTTTATTAGTTAATTTATTAAATTTTACTTTTATGACTTTTATCAGCGGTAAATATTCGTACATTGAATTGGCATTCACGTTGTGTTGTTTTAATTTTAATATCGTGTGATATTTGTAGTAACTTTTGAAACGGTTCTGAAGTTATTTATTCTCATTTCAGCTGATTTGTGTTTAGAGATTAACATGAAAATACTGCCGCCAAAGCGCCTGATAAAAATGGATCCGTTTTCTATTCATAATCAATTATTATAGGCATTGACTGTGATGAAATTATTTTGAGAACCTTCATTACTTTGAAGATTGACCTATCCAATCCTCACAGAGTAAATAGGTTAGAAAACGCGGTTTCAGATGAGCAAAGAAAAAGTTATATGGTTGTGGTTGTGATATTTATCTCACCTGTTCTGCTAATACTAGACCAGATCTAAGAGTCCAGAAATTATTAAAAAATCCATGAATGAGAATGGTTTCGCAAAAACATCAAAAATCTATCTAAGGCTTGTATATGTGACCAATGTTATGTTCTGTATATACTTCCTTTAATCAGTGTTTGAAGTGTATTAGTAAATCTTTACGGTAAAATAACAAATAACCTTCTCCAAGTTTACTTTTTTAGATTTAAGAAATAAGAGAATGTTGTATATAACACGACATTTTATCAAAGAGAAATAACACAAATTTGTTCTTGTTTGGATCATTAGGTGAAAAATGTTGAACGGAATTCAAAGAGGAATATAAACTGCAAAGAATAAAACATGAAAAAACGAAGTTTTAGCTGCAGCCGTTTAAACTGCCATAGCCAATCTACCAGTCATATATTATTAGCGCCTATTGAAAAAACAAAAGAGTGCCGTAAAACTGGCAGCAATAATTTGAATCTAAGCTTTTCACAGATATTTCATTTTATGGCTCTAGTCGTTTAGCAAACGAAATGGGAAGCAATGAATAAAATTTACGGCTTACGATTTATAGCAAATCGATAAAGTTCTGTCCCTGCTCCTGCTTAAACTATTTAATATTCAAGCCATTGTATTTCCGGAACAAATTATCATGAATTGTTTTGAACAAAAAAAGAAATATATTTCTCTTCGTTTTGATAAATACATTTCTAGAGTAGCGGATCATGAACCCCGAAGTTCCCTAAGGAAGAGAAACAATAATAACAATAGAGAAACTTCAAGTGGAAACAAAACAAATCATGAAAAATGTTTGGTGTGATTTCAAAAATTTCCGCGCATAATTTTAATTAGAAATAACTATTACGCAATTTCGAATCCGAGATAAATAATATTTGCACCTGATACAGCACTAGCTTGAAAAGAGCAGATATAAGTATACTAGGATGATGCTATGAATAATTAAAAAAAAAGTATGACTTTTTTTAAAATGAATGGTCAGGATTCACTAATTTAAGGGAAAAAAAAGTCTATTTTTATTACAATAGGCATAATTAGGAATTTATCTGTCATGAGTGGAGGGGGAGTATCAAGCTGATGAATAATCATTAGATAAAACTCTTACATAATGTCAAGAACATTTTTCACTCCAGGCTACATAGAAGCTTGTAAAAACTTTCTGTGTTTATATTAAGTAAGATTTTTTTGACCCTCTAATTTATACTTAAATAGCTCATTCTTATTACGATACCAGGCAGCCTCAGAAACGCGATTGTAAGTTTGACTGATGTGTTCACGTCATTCAAATAGTAATTGGGGAAATATGAATGTTCTAACTTAACTAGTAATCGATAAGCATTATAATATCAGATGACATGCGTGTTCAACGCTAAACCAACTGTTACAGAAAAAAATGTCCTCTTTTGTACTACTTTAACTTTCTGTGAACTGATAATTAGCAGAAAAAATTGACTCCGTTTTAATACTGACCTGTTTTAATGCATAACTCATTTCGAATACAACTATGCATTACTTTGAAAAATTCCTTTGCTAATGGACTCGTTTGCATGCATTGTATATTTTTAGTACACAAATACAGAGTGGTCTAAAAATATTAAATGCATTTCATGCTTGAATAAAAGAAGAGAAAATTGAGAAACGTCCATGTTTTTTTTTTAATTTTTGGAAAGATATAGGGGAGGGTTGCCGTCAATGAATCACATAAGAGTTTTCGATTTTTTTAGAAAGGAAATCCAACTCTAATTTCACGTTTATTATAGGAACAATTTTTTAGTATATTTCTCTTTTAAAAATAATATTCACTTTCATGATAAATATCAACAATAAAGAATGAAAATTAAAAATAAATACTTTAGCAAGTGGTCCATTCATGGCTACCGGTTGCTATGGATAGACCATCGAGTTTCCATCGATGGACCACATTCTGAAATTAACTTAAAAATATTTATAACAGGTAATCAAAAACACTACAAATAACAATAAGTGATAGAAATATAGGTTTATTTTCTAAAATGTTTTATTTTTGGATAAGAGGAACATAAAAAAAACCCCAACACTCACACAACACACAGCTGTTGTCATCACATCTAGTTCAGCACTTGATATTTTCCCAACCTGTGCAACCCTCTTCTTAACTAATACCTTTTCAACCTCTTTTGAACTGTTGAGAATTTTGTTAAATCTATTTTGAAAATTTTCGTTCGAAGCAAGATTGAAATGTTCTCTGAAATGTCATAGCACATTTTAGACCATGTTATTACTGTAACCAGAAGCTGAAGTCTCAAACTACCAGAGAGTATAATACTAACAGACTTTTTGTCTTAATTAAATCTGTGGGACATGTTATTTTTCTCAGCCTCTTGAAAGGATAGTTCTCCCAATTTTTCGGAAGTAATTCCGAAAAACTTCTGCTCCAGTTTCAAAATATGAGTCACTAATTATATTCCTATTTTGGAGGGCTTACCTTCTAAATTTTTAATTACGGACTAAGGTAACAACAAACCGGTTTTATTTTCCATGCGACTGTTTAAAATTGCTTTCAGGATTCTATATTGCTGGCAGACTTCGATAAGGCCCATGCCACTTTTTCTACAAGCTACAGCAACACGTTACATGCTCTTACTTGTCCACAGGCCATAATAGAACCTTTGGAATCTTTATTTTTAGAACAGCAAAAGTATTTGAAACTGTATTATTATGATTCAAATTTTTAATCAATTTTATAAAAACAAAAAATGCTTGAAATTATAATTAAGTCTAAGAATTTTCATGAATTACTGAGATTTTGTTTACATTGTTATAGGTATATTTTAAAACAATTGAGCAATTTTCAAATGTAATTGAGCCGAGGTTCCAACAATATTGGTGTTACTGCTTTGACAGATCGTGACGAAACATGAAGTATGGGGAAGTACTTGAAAAGGCACTCTTTTAAGTGAATATTCACGTTTAGATGATCAGTGATATTCAAAGCATGTTAATACTAAATGAAAATCTCATTAATTAGTAAGACAATGGAAGAAATCTTTTCTGACCGATTAACAATATGATTAATCAATTTTAGCTACTTGACGACTCTGCAGTAGATTGTTTTCAGACAAAGGAAGGTACTTTTCTCCGCACGCACCCCACCTCTTAGCCGTAGGCCTTAGGTTCCACCGCCCGGGGGTTCCGCGTAGCGGGCCCCCCGCACGGCTGGGTGCGGCGGTCGATAGTCGTATCATGCTACGGACGCGCTTGATGCTTATTGCGCCGGGGAAGGTCCCCGTGCTGGGCGTCAACCCAGCTGGGAGTTTACCCCTTAATGTGTGGGTCTTGCTCACCGTGAGATACGGACAAAGGAAGGTACTAAAACTGATTGCGCATCTGCACAAACTCTGGTACTGGAAATATCTTCGCGGTCTAGCATGGAACCGGTTCATTGACGGCAACCTTCCCCTACAATACAATTTGCACACAACATAATTTTACTCATTTAAATAACTTTTACATAAGCCTGTACATGGCGCGACGACATTTCTCCGGAAAATTTACTGATTGACTTGGTCTGCAAATGGGCAAATGTACAACAAAAGTCAACGTGCGTTTTATGGTTCCATGAAAGCAAATCTGTTGTTACCGAGTGCACACAACTCCAGTGTTGGATATTGGTACGCTAACACGATGAATCATTTAAGTCGCTGGATGAATACCTGCTAAAATGCAGAAAAACACTCGGCGTAAAATTGACTTTTGTCTTGGTATTTTGCACGCCATTAATGGAGCACATCTGGATTTTTATAACATTTAAAGCAGCGTCGTATAAATTTTTTTATACTCTATTAAATTTTTTATAATTATCTTACTTTCATATATTGTATTTCCAATTACAAAACACATTTACGTGCCTCATGGTGTTCTACTTTTATTCAAGCATGAAGTTCGCTCAACACTTTTGGACAATCCTGTATCTATATTAAAATAATAACTGCACTTTTAATTTTATTTTAAACCATCGTTATATTAATACGTTTGCATCTAAGGCTGCTCTTCCTTGTTTACAGTACTGATTATAAGTGGAGAGAGACAACTTATATCATTACAATTTCACTAGGGTATAGCTAACAAAAACTGGTGTATGACAAAACCAGATTTTTTCTTTTAAATTAGATATTTGCCATTTGAATTATTTTAAGTGAAATTTTCGATTCTGCGGAGATTTCTAGTAAATGAAGCAGAAAAAAGTACCATACACAAATTTAAAATGAAAAAAAAATTTTTTTGACAAGATTTTTTAACGTTTCAATTTGATAATCCTAAACCGACAGAGAAAACAGGCTCTCGTTTTTTTTTTCAAAAGCAACTTTTTTACCTGTCATACAATTTATGGGATATAACTCCAAGATTGAAGAATCATTATCAACAATGCAAAATTCTGATGATTTTGAGTGTCTGAAGTGGTAGTTAAGACACAAGGACTTTTGATACAAGATCTGGAGATGCAATTAAATGATTCATAAATAATGCATTCAGGATGTGGTAAATTAGTCTACGTAACGGTTAAGCAATGTCTTCTAGAATTATGTATTTCAAAGTAAATATTTATTTCTTAGCATAATCCTTAAAATTCACGTAACTGAAGAAATATAAGAAGCAAAAAAACGTTTATGCATAATTTATGAATTCTTTTTTTGAAACCCTACTTTCAAATATGAAACGAAGAAAAAATCAGCAAAAAACCCTTATAATACATAAAAAATAGATTAAATTAAATATGTTTTTCAATCCCATTAACTGAACCTTAATTTTCTTTTCTGAATGCATCGGCTAAATTCTAATCTCATATCTTGAAAAACATGATTATAATCTTCCGTCACCGTCGCTGCAGTGTTTATCTTTTTAATTTTTGCACTGAAATTGTTAACGTTTTTATAACTTTAATGCAAGGAAATGTGGAGAAATTCAGAGAGAAAAAAGCAAACAGCAAGAAACATGTTCCTTTTTGCCTATGAGAATCAAAGAAAGAAAAAGAAAAGAAAAAAATGGAATATTTTAGTCTACCTTTCCGTAGTTGTAATCACAAGAAGTATGAAAGAAAAAGCATTTTTGACGAATAACACCTTTGCGTTTTTATTAAATATTGCGAAAAATGGAATTTGACAACGAACTTGTATCACGAAACAACGAACTTGTATCACGATGTTGTTTATATAGGAATTTGTGGTACAATGTTAGTATAGGTTATTTTTTCTTCTTTATACGAATGGAAGGAAGCATTGTAGTCACAAATATTTTTTGGTTCAAATGTAGGCCTAACCTTTTATTTTAATCTCGTAAATAGATTAACTAATTTTTTAGCTCATCTGTAATTGCATATACACCTGAAAATGTAAGGACAACCAGTTAACCAATTTCGATCATCTGCGAGTGGATTGTAGCGAGTGTTTTCGTATCATTTATGCGTAGGCAAATACGTGCGTGAAGAGGTTTGAATGTGCGCACTTAACATAGCTCTAAAAAGGTATAGCGTAGAATTTTGCAATTTGAGTCAGTATAAGGTCTAAATATAAGGTATGAGGTCTCAGTATAAGGTATTTTTTAAGCAATTTAATGGTAATTTTAAATCAAACTAATGTACTGTTTATTCTCCTAACCCGAAACTTAGCGCCAATTTGGGCATGCGTCAGATCTGTTGTGATTTTATCAAAATAGGAAGGGAAACCCGGAAGTAAAAGGTTCAAAATAACGTGTTCAAAGACAGCAAGTGCGAGCCCATCCTCAAGCTATCGCCCCTTTTTGAAATGGAATCCGTCCTGAGTGGTAGTCTTTGCTCTCGAGAACGGACAGTAACAAGATTATTTAGAAATCACTTGGCGAGAAATCGCCAACCTTTTTGTCGTCAAATTAGCGATGGATCGTCAAGCACACAGCAAATTTGTAAGCAAAGAGAAAATACCGAATTCAGTATCAGTTGACTTTACTGCATCAACTTGGAGTGCAAGTATTTATTTTTTTCACACTATAAGGCACTAGTAGGGAAATCTGGAGCACTTTAGAATGAACAGAGAGGAATTATGTTTTGATAATTACAGTAAATAAAGAAAACAAAATGCATTTTATTATGGAACTTCCATTTAAATATTATTTTTCATTTTTGATAGTAAACATGTACTTTCCAAAAATAAATAAATAAATAAATAAATAAAAAATGGGGAACATTTTTACTTTGAAAATATAATTTCAAATTGGTTATTAAACATATTGTAAATTAAATGCCATAGATGATTTCATTTACTTATTCATTCATTTATTAAATCACTCACATATTTATACACTAATTAACATAAATTCAATCCTACATTTTTAATTGACTTATTAATTCTTCTTTCATTTATTTTTTATCATTTATTAATTTATTAATTAATTTTATCATTCGTGTATTGTTTCGGTACATATTATTTAATGTATTGTATTAAACATTAAAATTAAAACGTGCCAAACATTGACCAAAAAATGCTGCTCAGTACATTAGTACATCTCAATTAATATTTAAAGTATTAATGGAAAACACTTCATTATTTTATATCAACAAAACTTATTTTTGATGAATCGTAAAATCCTACAGTATGAGCAATATAAGTAAAGTATATTTTTACAGAATTATATGTTTATAATGCGAAATAAAAATACAATGTGGGCATCAAACTAGTACTTACTTGTACGCCCATTAAATAAAAGTTTGTAACCAAATTTTTAAAAAATCTTACTTAGTTACATATTTTGATATTTAGAGCAAGTTATATTTTGGTTGGAGTCAATTACATGTTGAAGAACATAGTTAAAATAATGCTAGATAGATGACGCTCTAAACTGTGAAAAGATTTAAACATTTTAATTTTCCTCCTCTTTTTAATTTTGCCCTTCATTTTTCTATACAATTTTTTCATTTGATAGGTTATTATTTCTTTTTCTTTCTATCAATTAGTTAAATTTTTTGCTGAAATTTCAGGTCTTAGACCCTAATAAAGCAGCAAACTTCTATACTTTGAAATAGCTTTTCTCAATATTTACATTACCTTTTATAAAAGCAGGAGAATGTCTAAAAATCTGTATACATAAATACCGCTGTGCTAGCAAAAGAAACGAACTTTTATGGTAACTAATGTTTTGTGTATACTAGCAGATCAATAAATATAAACTAGAACTGTCAAGCTAGAAAAAGAGTGTTTTGAAAATTTGTTAAATAGTTTTATTTAATAGGCGTACAAGTAAATAGTTTCATGCTCACATATTTTTCCTAAATCATAAACATATGATGGAGTAAAAATATGCTTTACTTCACTCTGATTTGTGATTTTTAAAATTTAAGATGAGTTCCTCCTGAATTCAAGCACTGCCGCCTGCCAAACGCTACGTTGGCCCAAACTTTGATATGTTCAAATCTGAAACCGTACAAAAATGGTAGCATGTTATAGTTCTTATCTTTATATTACTAATAATGGTTGCAACATTTTCCCTTTAAGTAAACTTTAACTTTAAAGAGGATAAATGTTAGTAAAAAATTGCATGTTAGTAAGTTTATTAGTTGTTGTTTTTGTTATTATAATTGTTATTATTATCATTATCATCATCATCTTTATTATTATTATTAATAGTATCATTGTTATTAATATTATCATTATTATTACTTTTGTTATTATTATTATTATTATTATTATTATTATTATTATTATTATTATTATTATTATTATTGTTATTGTTATTATTAATAGTACCATTAATATTAATATTATCATTATTATTACTTTTGTCATTATTATTATTATTATTATTATTATACTTTGTAACGCATATCAAATAAACATTTTATGTTGCATGAGTTGTTTTTTTTTTTCGAAATGAAGATATAGTAGAAAAAGTTAAAGAAGCTGTGTATAAAGGAATAAAAATATGTTCGGCTTCACGACGCTGATATAAATTCTCCTAGAAAATGTACACAAAGTAAGGCATTCGCCCATATTATTTTCCGATCATGAATTCATTGGAAAAGATCATCACAAGTTGAACTTTACATTTCCTATGATACTCAATCCGCAATGTTTTAACTTATTTTTTTTTTTTTTTGGTTAGCTTTATATTTATTAAAACGCTAAAACTCCCAAGCAGTTATTTTAAGCTTAGTCTCAGGTGGTTGCTTATTCTCAGACAGTTTATACTGTTACAATATTTCATTTGAGCCATATACCAATTGATACTTAATCACTTTTACGAGACGACGCCTGTATGTCTAACTTCTCTTCAAAGTAATTGAAACTAGTAAGTTTATTTCTTTGCATTCAAAAGCTGTGATAAGAAGTAAATATATGTAAAATATGTAATGATGTCTGATAGGAGGCACCCTACTCGATGAAAAGCGTTGTTATTTTACCTCTGAGCTGTTCTACATTTACTATTGCAAAAAATGCAAATTTCATGTAAAACGAATATGAACATTAAATCAATACCGTTGTGCTTGAACAGTAAAAAAAAAGAAGGAAATAGAAATAACAAATACATTTTTAAATTGTAGGTCACTGCGGACCCGTGTTTGGTGTTCAACGGAACCCTTTTTCCAGTCCAAAATAGTGAGCTTATAAATGAAAAGACATTCATCTTTACTTTTACTTTTGCTTAAAAAGTAAGTGTTTTTTAATCTGACTCTGCTTTTATCGCATGTCTTTTCATCCATAAGCTCACTAATTTTGCATTGAAAAATCTTGTAGCTCCTAAACACGTGTCAGAAAAAATTTGCAATTTGTGCAAATTATCGTTGTTTTTTCTTTTTTTAAATAAAAAAGGTGTTTCTAAAATTTAATCTTTTTGGTGGATTTTATTTAAGGGATTACTTTGAAGTTGTCAGTGGGAAATTTTATGATAAACATAAAAGTTAAAAAATATATATATTTCAATACAAATATAGTTCCGCTGGAAACTGAAATTATGCGTTTTTTTAAATCAATGTGATCAATTTAACTAGAATAAAACTATCATATATTTCTCATATACTTGCACTCGACAGTTTTTTTTATAAGGATAAAGCACTATAACATTACTCTTTCAGAACAAAGGAATTCTAAAGGATATCAACTTGAAGGAATAAAAATACAGCACCTCGTTTTGTTAAGTAAAAAAAGGAAAATAAATTTATTTTTACTCTTTAAATCTATATTGTCTCTGAACTTTATTTGTTATGTGTTCTTCGTCCGTCGAATTTCGCAAAAGAATTAATAAAACTTTTTAATTAAGAGGATTTCTTGCATTAATAAAGACGCAAGAAATCTTTTTCTAAACAGATCTTCATTAATTTTTAGAAGTTTCTTCGTCGTTTCTAAAAAACAAAACCTTATTTAAAAGGCACTGCATTTTAAAAATAAATTTTATCCTTTATTGTCGAGAATTCAACTACTGTCCATTGTTTGACATCCAATGAAAAAGTGCTGTTTTTTTAATTGCGAGATTCTACGTCATTTGTTATCTTATTCTGAAGTCACCTTTTTAAAAATTATTTTTCTGGTAACTCGGGATAATTAGCTGTGTACTTAAATGGGAAAAGTTTTTAATTTTCATTTGTTACGATATATACTGCGTTTAGGAATGCATATCGTTTCGGCTTTCATTTTTTGTAGCGTATAAATTTAATAGATCGTGCGAAGTTTCTGTCCATGATAGATTTTTTTTTTAACTCTGTCTAAGATTTTTCCTTTTAAATTTTTGACACTAATACCTACGTTTTAAATTTCTTTTAAAAACTGGGTTGAATAATTTATATTTAAGAGGATTTTTTAAAACTAGTTAGTATAAATAAAATGGATGTTTTTAGGAACTATCTCCATTTTATTTTTCGTACGAATGATAAACTGAAACGAGAAACAATTATATTTAATAACCGCATTATTATTAATGTTATGCGGTTTGCTAACAATGACTAGTGAAACTACCTGCCATAAATTGGTTTGCACGAATCTGAGGCTTTTTATGTTTTTAGCGTAAAGCTGAAAAAACAAAACAGAAAAAAAAATGATAAAGTTGCTTGAATAAATTTCACTTCAAATACTAATGCAAAGTATGAATTTTTGAAAAATGCTGGATTTCCGTTTTCTAAGATAATGATACCCTTTCTTGATTTAGCTGCAATTATTTTCGTTTTATTAAAGAGTAATTTTTCACTTCAGCGCACTTACGAATAAAGAAAAACTTAGCGTTGCGTTATTTGTACTTTTATGTATCACTCATAGTGTTTTATGTATAATTCATACTTGTTTCTATGTGTAATTCAAAGTTATTTTTATATATAATTCATAGTTTTTTTCTATATATAATTCATAGTTTATTTATAGATTAAATCGGGGTATCACGGATCACCTATGCAGACACTTTTTTTCAAATTTTATGTTAACGAAAAGTAATACCTCCTCCTTCTCTTAATGTAAGTCCAGATGCTGTGTGAAATCTATAATGACCAAAAACTAATAATTACATTTTTCATTGACAAAAAAAGAAAAAAAAATCAGATTTGGGCCTTATGAGGCAGTCAGAAGCAAAGGGATTCATATGGACTATTTAAAGTTTTAAGTAAAACGCGTTTTAAGTTCAGATCCTAGGTTGGCTTTCATTGAAAACGTTGTCTGAACGATGCAGTACAGCAGCATTCACCAGGGCTACTGGTAAAATTTCCTGCCGCAAAACAGATAAGATTTTCGTATGCCATTTGTACTAATTATCTCCAAATTTTTATTTTTGGCACTTATATCCCTTTGCTTCTTACTGCCTTATATTACCTTGAAAGACAGGCAGTTTACTTCACTCCATCAATTTGAATGTCCTAATTGAAGTAACATCACTAAACTTGGGCTGAAAAACTATAATTACCTCTAAATATTCCCTGTAAAGGGCTGAGTGTATGCGTAAGATTTTTTTTATAGAAAATGCTCTTGAAAAAGTCAACACCTGCGCACTCTGTCTCAGAAATTCTGAAATGCAGTTATTGTGCCCTTTTACCTGATAGGACGTGATAGCCCGACTTACTCTATGTGTGATTCATACTTGTTACTATGTACGATTCGGAGCTGTTTTTATATATCAATCCTATTTGAAGTACATTCATGGTTGCAGAAATTCCCGCTTTCAAATATAAATTCAAATAAATAAGAGCTGTTTGCCCACTGCTAAAATTTTTGCCTCAATTTTATCCGTTACCAGCATGTTTTGAGAATCAGTAATAGATATCAGTTTCGAAACAAAATTTCATTTGTTTTGAAATTAATATAAAAAAAGAAAAGAAAAGAAATGAAAGGAAAAAAAAGGAAGAGGGACGACGAGGTATACTTTCTTTTCAAAAAAGAATAAATTTAAGATAGCATTTAAATGAAAATTGGGATAGGGGATGGAAACATCCAAGGGTACGTTTTCCACATCAAACCAATGCTATCAAATTGCACCAACTTAAGGCTCATCACTAAATGTTGCTAAACATTTTATTTCATATCTGTCAAAATGACTGTTAAGCTATAACACATAAAACTCATATAAGGTAGATGGATCATATAGAAGGCCACTATAACGACTGAACAATTTTTTAAAGTTTAATCACTGCATAAAAGAAAGAAACAAATTGTTAACAAACACTTTGTTTCATTGTGTTTCATATAAATTACTTTTTATAAATTCTATCTGTAATCACTCCTGTTTAACTTAACTTTTGTTAAGCTCTTCCAAATGGCTTTGCAAGGAACAGGGCTCCTTACAAGGCCAATATTATAAATTAGTCTTTCAACTTAAAACTACAGTTGCAATAACCCGCTTCTTTCCGAGTTTACTAAAACTACATAAATAACTCTTTCATTTAAACGAACTATTAACTGCTTAACACATTATAATCTTCTTCTAAAAACTCAACGAATATTTTTTGAACACCATCGTATAACTAAAAATATATTAATAGAAGTTATTTAAAAATTGCGGCAATTAGTATTACAAATAAAGTTATAAAAAAAAAAAAAAGTGTAATGGCTTTCTTATGTGTCCGTTCTTTGCAAGGCCAAAATTTTCCTAAGAAGGCCAAACGAACAATTACCATCTATGACAAGTTTTTTTTACAGTCAAAAAATAGTAATCTCTACTTAATAAATAGTTTCTAATAGTACGCCTTAGAATAATGAATTTTAAAGCTACAGCATTCGTATTAAGTTTATCATTTTGTACTGTTTCCATGGCGTGTTTTAACCTATCTATATCTCATGTACTTCCTTTTTTTCTAGGTTTTGATCCTGACATTCTTAAACTCTGAAATTATGCGTAAAAAATTTAATTATCTATACCATTATCGACTCCTACTTATAACTATATTTACAGAAATAACCTTTCCATAAAAGAAATTTAAAGATATATCTGTAATATTTTTTAAAAGAAATATCTATTCAGACAAAGCTAAAAAGTTGAATAACCCTTATAAAAAAATAGTATTATAAACATAAAACTTTTTTTTCAACTTTCCCAGTAAGTATTCTTAACTAAAAACTAAGGGTGCTTAAGGGGACTTCGATGATTCGTAAATGTTCCTAGCAAGACCTAAGTACTCTAGCGAGGCCAACTGTAAAATTTTTGATTGTCCTTACAAGAAACCACCTGCTTTCATAGGAACACTACCATTATTTTAACTAAAATCGAAACAAAATTATTATTTTTTTTCTTTAGTAAGGGAAGCTGCTGTACCCACGGACAAAATTTACTTTTCAATTTTTGCTGGTCTTTGGAAATGGAAAATCGACCGGATTTTTTTTTTTTTTTTTGGCAGAATGTAAAACTTATCAACTAATTTGCCAATTTTTGTCAGGTGAAAATCTAGAAGTTTTAAACTTCAAAACAATTTCTTAAAAACCATCTTTTTTGTCCGTGGGTACAACACCCCGTTCACCTCACGGACAGGTGCCTTTGTATCACTCTTAATTCAAAAGAACGAAAAAATAACTCTTAAAAAGAGTGAAATCTATTGCAGATGCATTCATTCTTTCTGAGTGCTAGCTTTATCGAAAAAAGACGCTTTACGAAAAAACCAAGACTAAAATTCGTCCTTATTCGCGTGAAATTCGAAAAAAATCCTTTTGATGAGCGAAAAATAAAAACATTCCTTAAAAGAAGGACTCAAAAGCATTTTTATTGGTTCGATTCTGTCACGTGATTTTGTTTAGGGAGAATCTTCTATACCTCCACGTTCGGCTTAACTAACGTTGGTCGAGAATACCAAGTGCATGTCGCTATCTAAATGTCTTCATTTAATGATTTTAAACAATATTTGTTGCCGAATGAGATTTCTGAAGGAAATGCACAAAAACTACATGGTAAGTGCGAAGAATTTTCTTTTTTATTAAAACTTGTAACTGTTAATATGTCTTGAACGGCTCGTATATCGTTACAAATCACCCACGTGCAATGTTACGGCGAACTTTTTGTAACTTTTCCTTCCAAATTAATGAAACTTTCATCAACAATTTTGTTTCGGTCATCGAATAAAAAATATGACATTTGAAACAGTCGTTACCATCTTTGGAGTGTGCGTTTACTGTATATATATTTTAGGCAGGTGTTACAGACCCGACCATGCGCAAATCCATAGGTCGGATACCGAATCCGCTCCCGATGGTCGGAGCTCCAACCACTGCATAATTTTAAACTAATCAAATATTTGACATACACCGCAAGCTCAGTCAATTCCAGCCGAGGACTGCAGCCCTCGGCTGGAATTGACTGAGCTGGCGGTGTATGTCATGTATTTCTGCCTTAACCTTGGTTATAGGGCGGTAACTTACTGAATAATCAAATATTGTTTTTGTGTATAATAAACTTTAAAGAGTATCATGAACTTTGTATATTACACTCATTCATGTGTAACGGGCCATTAATTAATTAAGTAAGGGTCCTGAGAGGGAGGGGGTTAAAAATTCTCTACATACCCTTGCTTGGAGAGGGGGGGGAGGGGTTAGATCCATTCTTACGTAATATTTTCCAAGCTGATATTTTATATAGAAATCCGCGGTCAAGTGGTTTGGCAAATATTATATTTCATTTGCTTCAGGAAGGTAAAAGTATGTATTATAGGATGAGCTGTTTTTTACTTGTGTTTCAAAGAATGAAACGTGTAAAATATGATAAAAGAATCGCACTGTGTTTTGCAGGTCTTATTTTTAATTATCATCGCATTATATACAAAAATTATTTGTCGAAAAAACATTCGGTCTAGATTCCTTACAGTAAACATTTCTTTACTCAAAAACGTTTAAAAAAAATAATAATGGTTAATTTAAGAACGATCCCAGTGATGCAATATTTGTTATTTTATTATTGTGAAGAAAAAAAAGAATCTTAAGTAAGATGGGGGGGGGGGGGAGGAGAGTCTTACAAACCATTACATAGGGGGAAGGGAAGGTCAAAAATTGCCAAAATTGTCCTTACGTAATTAATGAATGGCCCCGAAGAAACAAAATTGAATTCAAACGTATCTTGTCACAATTTATGAGTGACTTTGTAAATTAATTTGGACTGATGTAACTGTTAAAACATTATTAATGTTAAAAGGCACACCGAGAATATAAATATAGAGCTTCAAAATTTTAAATCTATTTATTTGGAACTGTGTGGGTTTTTTAATTTTATTTCAATCTTTCTATGGGTGATTTGTAACGATATACGAGTAGTTCAAGAAATATTACCAGTTAAAGTTTTAATAAAAGAGAAAATTCTTCGTACTTACCATACAGTTTTTGTGCATCCTCTTCGGAAACACTAAAAACAGTTTTTTTTCCCTTTTTTTAACTTAAAAACTATTTTTTTTTCAAATGAAATAACAGTTTTAAATTCAAATACACAGTATAAGCACATAAAAACACGTTTAAAAAACAATTTCACCAAATGAGAGTGAAATGATTTTACCTATTTTATTCTAAAAAAGAGTGAAATAGCGGCTTTCCAAAACGGAAAGCAGCCACTCATTTAGGATATTAATTTAGTCTTAAAAAAGAGTGAAAAAAATCAAAAGGGAGTGAAATTAGCTTATACAAACGGAGTGAAAATAACCGCTCCGCAAAAGGAATGAAATTCACTCCTATAAGGAAAGTGCGTTTTCAATACTGGAAAGGAGTGAAAATTTACTCAGTCTGAGTTAAAATCACTGGAATTTTTTAAGAGAGTACCCACGGACGTACAAAATATAATATATAAATAGGTCTGAGGAACTCAATTATATTCAATACATTTTCAGAAGCCATTTTATATTAAAATACTTCAAACATCCATTGAAAATAACATTAAATAAAATATCCAACAGAAGTTAAACTTTAAAAATTAATCGAAGGTTTTTTTACCTTTTTTTTTAATTTCCCTTAATTTTTAACATTAGTGAACTCTTTAAAAAAGTTATTACTCTTAAGAGAGTTAATGATGTTATGAATAATTAATATGTTTTTAAACAAAAAAAAAAAAAAAAAAAAAATAGAATCATGATATTAGGGCTCTCTATGTACCTACATAATAACCTTAATGTATATGCAAATTGAAACCTTTAGCAAAAATTGTCCCATTACAAGAAAACTCAGTGTAGATTAAACCAGCAAAAATCTAGAAAAATCGACTTCAAATGAAAACAGGTGGGATGGACGGTCTGTAGATCCTACAACAGGTGGGGGTTATTTCAACACTATATCTTCAAGCCTTACTTCAAATTCATCATCATTGTTGAAAGCAAATTTCGGACGTTGAAGACAAGGCACCATTTTGAGGTACTTCACATTGTAAGAAGACTCACGTGTGACCCAAGGAGACTAAAAATTGCCGTCCGTGGGTACATTTGGCTATGTGTCCTTGGGTACAAAGGTACGAAATTTTAGTTTTGCAAGCCAGTCACATCGACAGGACCACAGTTTTACAACATTAAAAATCAGAAACAAAACCTCCAAAATATAGGGAATCATGGTACCTATAACAAAAATGAGTCATACAATCCACGACGGACGAAATTTTTTTTTTTTTTTTTAAAACTTAGATCCTACTCAAACCGAAAAAAATGTGATAGAATCTTAAGTTTTTGTTCAATGGCGTTGAAACTTCCTGGGGTACTGGAGAGGGCTGTGACACGCACGTTGAACCCCAATTAGGATCTCTCTCGACCATACCCGGAATTTCCCGACCAACGTCCGTTGGTACAACCTTCCGTGGGTACAGCAGCTTCCCCTACGATAGCATATCCTTATATGACAATTTACAGTTAAAAAAAAGAGATAATAATAGGTTACTTACACAAAAAATTAGCTTTTACTGATAGTGCTAATTGCAATTTTGACGTCGATGACCGAAGTCTACGAAGCGAGGACCCGCTGTAACAAAATAGCGACGCGAGTGACTCCCCGCCGCATCTGTGTCTTTGAGTTTGATGGAGCTACAGGTGTGAGAGAGTGAGTAGAAGGAATTTTTCATCGCATAACAATAGCTATGATTTTTTTTTATAGTTGACCTTCAAAGCAGCATGGCCTTCCATGGTCCACCCACCTTATAATTAACCGTGATTCTGGGACTTTAGATGTTATATCGGAGAAAAAACGTAATGGTTTAACTTGGCTATTTCTGGTTAAGTTTAAATTTTCAAACTTTAGTGTTACCATACACGAACATCAAAGCCGACATCTCTTACAGTAAGCACACAGGGGGATTTTAAACAGCCTACATCAAACAGTTTGATGGTCATCGGAGACACGTGATTGTCACGTGTGAATTCTCCGCCCGAAAAACCGTCGAGTCGTCGTAAATTATTATTTCGTCATAACGTTTGAAGGTTGATTTTTTTCTTAAACCAGTATCCAGTAAAAAAGAAAGCTTTAATTTTGTCATATAAGTTAAAAACAAATTTGGTTTTTATTAATTTTTATGCCAACTCTTAATGTGTTAAGTATATCACAAAAAAAAAAAGAAAGGCTTTTTTTTTTTTTTTTTGTTTCTTCCTCCACTTTCAGCCTGGAAATCTACTCTTTCACCCATTTCCTGCTACCATTACTTAACGGCAACCGTAATCGTGTTTAAAATCTATTAAGGAAAATAAACAAAAAACATTCAATGGAGCGAGTTACGTTTTGTGTTAAATTAAGTCCTAGACAACTAGTTTTGCGAGAATAAATTAGATTTTTTCTAGTTTCTCTGAACTTCAAGCTCTTCACACAATCTATAGAAACTCGGGTAGCAATAATCGGAACTCGCGTTTAATGAATCGTGCCTGTTTAGAAAATTTTAATGTTTCGATTTTTAAACTTTGAAAAGGAAAAAATACGATTAGTGATAAGTTTTTAAATTTTTTTAAATATATTTAAATTGCGAGGAACTTTATCTATGCCATAATTGAAATTAAAAAAATAATAATTGTTATGAAGTTTGATGGAGACACATTCTTTTATGTTCCTTTAGAGCAGAGGTTCCCAAACTTCAGACCTCCGCGGACCCCTTCGGAGAAATAAAATTTCGCGGATCTTCTCCCCCCCCCCCTCCTGCCTTGCTCAAGAAAAATAAATGATTTGACACAGTTTAATTTCTTTCTTTCTAATACACTTTTTCCCGTTGAATTTATTATTATCCATGTATTCATTATTTATGATTTATAATTTAGTGTCATTTTATCATTCATTATTATCAAATAGGAATAAAAATGTTATCACCCAATTTCTACAACAAGTTTACTAATAAAATTGGACTTTTGTAGTTAGTGAACAAAACAGTTAGCCTAGTTTAGTGTGTTAAATTTTCATATGAGCTGTATTTTTATGCCATATTAGGATTTTAATTATTAACTATGGTTTGGGCAAACCTCAATTATATTTTACGTTTTAGCTGGATCACATGGCGGACCCCCAGGTATGGTTTCGCTGACCCCCGGGGGTCTGCGGAACACAGTTTGGGAAACTCTGCTTTAGAGTAAAATTCCAGATCAGAGTTTACGATTTTTTTTTATTTTCTTACCAAAATGAGAAAGTTTCTAAAATTGATGAACGAGATTTTTCCAAATTCAGTACAGGTACTGTTTTTCACCAAGTAGCATATTTTTACAACTAAAATACTTTTAATCTGATACTAAAAAACTTTTCTACTTTATACAGATATTCTTTTAACCGGCAAACAAGCCGAACATAACCTCTTTCGTATTCAGAGAGAGCGACACTGGCATAATGCATGCACAATATATTATATCCAATAAATATATATTATTCATTGACCTCAAGATAAACCTACCGATACTTCGCCATTTTCTTGCTTTCCTAAGAATAAAGTAGACCCATTATTATCAATTGTCTATGTCCTTATCTGGTGCAACCACACGTGGAACCAAGAGAGGTACAGATGCGTAAAATGCTAAGTAAACGTAAACAATGCCAATAACGTCTATTACTGTCTATCATCTATAAATGAGGCCTTCATCAAATTACGCATGCTTCAGATCTGCTCTGATCTTCTCAAAATAGTGAGGGAAACCCGGAAGTAAAAGGTACAAAATAACATGTTCAGCAGTTATTCCAAAGTAGCGTCGTAAAAGACAGAGATAGCAAGTGCTAGCGAAAAGTACCCATCCGCAACCTATCGCCCCTTTTTAAAATGGAATCTGTCCCGTGTGCTTGTCTTTGCTTTCGGTAACGGACAGTATGTTAGGTTCACTTTTGAATAACTCAAAACAAAATTTTAGTAAATCTTGAAATTATCAGCATCTTTTAGATCATGAATGTTTTAATCAGTTCAGTGGCACAACAGCCCATGAAGACCAAGGCCTATTGTGTCTATATCAGATTTCGGACTGAGAGCTATGTGTTGCAATACACATGTTCTGGTTAGGTGGTCAGTTGGACGTGGAACCCCAGCGTTTAGTTCCCATGCAAACCTGGTACTCATTTTATCGACCCACTAAATGGATGAAAGGCTGAGTCGACCGTGGCATACCCGAAAATCCAGCCCAGAACTGTGGCGGGGAAGAACGAAGCGCTAAATTTAAACCACAGGGCTAAAAAGTTGTTTTACACTTGAGATGTTAATTAAGAGTGTTAGAACAAAAAAAAAAAAAATCGTATCGAAACATTCATACAAATACTTCCTAACAGTTTGAGGGATTAATTTTAATATGATTTTATCGCATTGAAAACAGCTGATATATCTTCCACATAAAATATACCTATTTCGCTTTGGTAAAATCAATGTATCTGTTAAACAATTTATATATACAACCCGTTCTCGGAGTCAGCCGATAGGTGTCGTCCAAAGAAGTCTGCACCTAACTAACTTCGACGATCCTGTATAGTTACAGTTTTTCTATTGCTGTTTTGTTTTCGGCTGAACACGTATCGGCTGTTCTTCCAGGTACAATTCTTATTAATTTCTGAATGGTAACACATAGGGGAAACCCGGCTAAAGTGGATACCCCGGGCAAAGCGAATTTTGCCTATAACTCCCAAATAATTAGTTGGTCGGCAGCTTCGTTGTCACAGCTACGGTCGCCTGTTGCTGCTACGTGTGCGGCAAACACGTCGAGACGAGTTCGCGTCACGTGATGCCATTGACCGAACAAAGTATGTTTCGAGGAAAACAATATTAGTTTACAGAGGTTAGTGTTTCATTTATGACTTTAATACTATTTGTGACATGTTCTTTGTTATGAGCAGGATTTGATTTACGGTTACGTAGCTTTCAACTATCTGTAGACGACGAGTTTAGATGCTCTAGTTTTTTAGTAATTTTTAGTAATCTCAAAAATGTTCCTGAAGGGCAAAGCGGATTGGGCAAAGTGGATACCATATTCACTATGCCCGGTCATGACAAGTCCCTTCATCCGAACCTGGAAGTCCTTCAATTTTAAGATCTCAAGCCAATGTAACTATTGAACACTGTCCTTATACTCCCATGTGATCTGAAACGACAGAATGAGTTCAAGATAATGATGTTCCCGCCGCTTCACCCAAACCTGGATGTTCTAAGAATTACTACAGTCTTTCAGTTTTATAACCTATTCCTCAGCCTGTTAAACCAATAACAACACTTAAACGAAAGCTACAGAGATCTACACTGCTGACAAGTACTCCAGTAAAGGACAATCAGAAATAAAAATTTGAAAAATCAAAAAAGACTGCCATATGTAAGATGATGTTTCACCTAAAGCATCTTAGAAGACTGTTAAAAAGACCGCTACCAAAAAGACTAAATTAAAAATCTCTGCTACAAAACATAAGAATGCATAAAAGAACGATAAATGGAAGGAAGTAAAGAAATTTGATTATGAGTAAGGTGCATTTTTTGTGGTGAAATTTTCATTGAAGAGGATGATCAGTCAACGGAAAACAGTGTCGTACTTGTTCTCAGTTGTGTCATAAAGAGTGTTCAGCATTAGAAAATGGTAATGATTTTGTTTGTGATAACTGCAATGATTAGTATTGTAGCAGAAATATATATATATATATATAGAAATAAATATATTTAATATGCTCCTAAATTTTGGAAGTTGACTTTTTTTAGTTTAATTTCTCTGTTGTTATAATAATTACTGCAATATATAGTATTTTAGAAAAATCTTTTTTAATATAAGCCTTTAATTTTCAATGCTTATTTTATTTTTCAGCTCAATTTCTTTGTTTGGAATAACTAAAATAATTAGCATTGTAGCAAAATAATGTTTGTTTAATATGTTCCTTTAATTTTCGAGTTTTATTGCTTTTTTAAGTTCAATTTCTTCGTCTGTAATAGCTACAATATTTAGCATTGTAGCAAAGAAACGTTTTTTGGATATGTTCCTTTAATTTTCGATAGTTATTTAATTTTTAATGATTTAGTTTCATGACAAATAATGTTGTTATTCGCTTTGCCCTAGTACTGAATCCACTTTACCCGGGTGTAGGGCAAAGTGGATATTTATGCCATTGTTGAAAACTGGCCTTATATCTAATAGTGTAATTAATATTAAGGAAAACTGTTACTGCATTAAGTATGTTCATTAAATGTGAGTATAAACATTTGTTTCACTTTCCAAACTTATTACTAAACGACAATAATCAAGAAAAGCTTAAGATATTTGCGTTGCCCGGGTTTCCCCTAAAGGACCACCTTTTCACCGTATTGTGTTTCTTTTCGACACATTGAAAACAAAATAATAAAAGAAATTTAAAAAAGTTTTGAAATACGCTTGTAGATAGTGTTTGCAGAACGTTTAGTAAAATGTAATTATTTTTCTTTGCATTTTTAATGGTGCATGTGAAAACTTATATTTGATTACTTATTAATTTTGCATCTTTTTTTTTTTCTTTTTTTTTGCAATCTCCTTTACCTTATCTCACTATAAATAATAACGCTTAGTATTTCCCTTATCTTTATTTCAAAATATGCGTTCAAAGTTAACACAATAGTTTTCAGTCGGATAACAGATAAATCTGAGACAATAGTTAAAAAATCATTTTGCTTCAATGCACGCTTTGACTTCCAAAATCTAAATTACAAGCTAATAAATATTTTTTGGTAATTACACACGTAGAAGAAATAGATAAAGATTAATAAATTTGGAGAGGAAATGCAGATCAGTAACGAGATATATAGATAGATTCAGAGGTAGATATAAATAAATAGATAAATGTACAAAAATATAAACACACGTTAAAACAGTTTATTGCACATCGATATTTATTCAAGCAAGATATTTATTATTTGCAATAAACAACACGTGTTTCAAGGTTACAAGGAACCTTTATTTTAATACAAAAGAAGTAATTTTATCAATGAAAAGTCTACTTATGGTAAATACATTGTCAAAAATATGTTGCTGTCTTTTCCATCGGAAAGCTAATTTTTAAAATGTTTGACTTACGTCCTTGTGAACAAAGCTGTTAAATGAATGCGCAAAAAATATTTTAATTAAGAAATTATATTTATAAACAAATTGGAATGCTTTTAAATATATCGCTGTTTCTTCCGAATACTCTCTAGTCCAACTAGAAGCTGTTGTCAATTTTTCCATGATGCTTCTGTTCATTTATAACGTGTCCCAAACAACTATATCTTCACACCGTTTCTATATTCACAATATACCATCGCTCGTTTAAAATTAATATCTCTTTTCATCAATGTCCTGAAAAAAAGAGACCGGATTAAACTTTCCTTCCATTGATCCTTTCAAAAACTCAAAGTGTTTCATACATGGATGATATCTTATTTCGATTTAACCTTTACCCTTTTTTATTAATCTGGATCAAACTTTTTTTTTTAAACGAACTTATGATGCCCTGTTTCTTAATAAAATAGCTCTTTTTATGTCTTTGAATTTCATCCTTGATTTAATACATTTTTTTAAAAATAAATTAAAAATATGAACTTTTTACTCGCATGCGTGAGTATATACATCCGTCTTTTATTACTTTTTCTAGCACTATAGTTTTAATAGTTATTACTTTTAAAAAGTAAAACAAACTAACGGATAAGCTTATCAGATATCTTGTTTAGGAGGAAAAAGCATATGTGCAAAAAAGAAAAATGCATAAATGGGCCATAAGAAATCCGGAGGCATCCAATTATTCTAACATTGTGAGACATGTTTATACACTAAAAGTTTCTTATACTTTTCCATCTCAGCTAGCCGAGATATATACGTGCGGAAAAACAGCAAACAAGAACTGCCGCAAGGCGGGGAGAAAAGACATGTTCTGATGCATTTTGCTAGTTTAGATTCCTCTAACATGCTATCTAATTTAGTTTTTCTTTTCCTATGAGCAATAAATGCCACACATTGTGACATTTGTTGGTTATTTTTCTGTTTCATGTTAACAACTTTTAATTTATAAAATTCGAAAGGTAGTCAAATTTAATCTTTTTTTTTTCCTTTGTAAAAGAAACTAAAAGCTAATTCTATACATTTTTATGCCTTTGGAAAGTAATTTAAGTTCCAAAAAACTAAGTAAATACTAAATAATTCAGAAACATGTCCCAAATCAATTTAAACACAGTGTAAGGTTTGTAACTTTTGATATCCAATATGTGAAACAAAGGAAATTAGTTATTGTTAGTTTTTTTTAAATAAATTTATTTTCATCACATCAATGCATGGAAATGGACGTATTTTCATTTACACAAAATATATACATCGTAACAAAAGTGCTTAAAAATTTTTTACACTGCCTATTTCATGACTATAAATTTTTTATTGTTTACGCTTTGGTAAAAAGGGTTTTTAAAGGTATTTTGTCTTAGATATACTACGATTTGCTACTTTACTAATTGCTTAAATTTAGAGATCATCCTGCTTTTAAAGGCACAAGCGTCAATTAATGTAACGTTTCATAAAGTCTGATCAATGAATAAATTCTTTTCTTTATTTGAATCTTCAAGCTTTTAACTAAAGAAGGAAAAAAATATATAACTAATGAAAAACAACACAATATGTAACACTGACAATGAAATCAAATAAATACTGCATATAAAGATAAAACATTCATATGATAAGAAACTGATAAATACTAAAAGCCGGTAAATTTAAAACTATCATCAACTGACTGAAGCAGCAATGTTTATAGCCAGTATAACTTTAATACTTTAATATTACCAAAATGCACATTCTGAAACGTACAAATGCAAACAAACACATTTTAATTCATGATATACATTAACTTAGACAATAGTTAAGAAAGTAATAAAAAATTATATCAAATTACTCAGATTTTATTGACTCCAATACCGTACAATTTAACGTAATACTTGAATTACATTCTTTCAGTTGTAAAGGAAAACTCCTATCAGCAAACTTTTCCCAATTAAGTAAAACATTGAGAGACAAATTTCATATAATTACATTTCCTACGTAATTACGACTTCAAATAGCTAGTCATAAAAGTAAGGTAATATTCTGAAAGTAGTTATTAAATATTCAGCGCGTATGTGTTATTATCCTAAAGTTGCTTCCACTACTAAAATACTAAACACGGTAGTCACGGTTGCGCTGAATTTGCGACTGTCTAGTTCATCATAATTCTAGCTTAAGTACTTTGCTATTCAAACAAGTTCATTTCATGAAATTTTTATTTCCCTAGTTTAATTACAGCATACGGCTTCGAAAAATACATTATATCCCACAGTTGACAAATTTGCAGTACACACACACCATAATATATATATATATATATATATATATATATATATATATATATATATATATATATATATATATGTCGTAGTTTCCTTTACATCCTTTTCTTACTTTCTTAAAGCTCTTAATCTGTTTATAAAGGGAACAATATTTTTTTCGTTACGGTTTGTTAATTGATATAAAAATATAGATGCCGTGACGGATATCGATTTATTTATAGTTCCCGTTTGACTCCATGATGTATTTTAATTATAAAAAATGTTCAAATTCAAAATATTTACAGTAAGTCATAAAAAAAAAGTACTGCGTTTTAATTTCCAGTTTTGCTAAATTCTTTTTGAGAAGTTTTACTTCTCGAAATGCCTTAGACTTACGTTGCAATTGGTTTATTCCTTGATATTCAAATCCGTTGGGTAATTTTCTAAACACATACAAGCTTTTTTTCAACGTAAGAAAAACTAATGAGGTTTGACTAATTGGGAAATTTCTTCCATGGATATAGTTTCCATGAAAATTATATTTAGGGAAGATTTTTGTCACATTTTTGGTTGTGAACAATCACACAACAATATTTAGCAGGGCGAAACCATTTTTGAGTTATCAGTGTTTTCAAGAAATTTTGAGTTAAATGATACCGCGCCTTTAAAGTAAAGTTCAAGGATTTTAATTTGTTAAATTTTAACCCCCAGTTTTGATGGAAATAAATTTTAAAAGTATATATGTTTTATTCACTTTTTTAGCTATCTATCAATATGCAGTAGTTGTATAATTTTAATATAAGTTGCTAAAAATTTAAGCTAAGCAAAAGAAAGATACCTTGGGAGCTTTGACCCAAGCTAACTAGGGAGACTTGACTAAAAGACTGATTTGATGTTTTTGTTTAAATTGATGTTTTTTCAATGGATTTTTGTTTGTGAATAGCTAAAATATAGTAGTTTAGGCCAAATGATTTTATTTTATTTAAGCAATAGCTCTAATAAGATAAATAAATACCTTTGTGCTGAATAGTAAAGTCAGACAAAACAACGTAAGTAGAAGCACAAATTTGTAAATTTGTGCTTCTACTTACGTTGTTTTGTCTTACTTTAATAGCTCTAATATTGGGAATATGAAAGCCTGATTTTTTAAAAAACTTAATATAGAACTAAAAATATTTTGGTGTAATAAATTGTTTTTTATTTGACAAATAACTAAAATACTAACAATTTTTAAGCCCTATGATCTGTTACTTAATACAATAACTGATCTGATTAAGTTTTGAATTCGACTTCTGCTACTGTGCTGATATGGAGTAAGTTTAATTTAAAAACAAAATGTAAAAACTCACCTAAAGACTGAATATTTTGTACATTTTTCAAGTATCAGTTTTTAACACAAAAAACACCATCAAATCTGCGTTTTTGATTTCAATATCTGTGAATATTTTTTACATCCATGAAGGGGTCGTGTCTCCAAATGTACTGGGCCAAGTCTCCCTAGATCCAGGGACACTTGACCCATATGCAGACTTGAGAAATATATTTTTTTGTTCCATTTTTACTTGGACTTATGATATAATTTTTAACCATAGTAATGTGCAAAATAACATTATTTCTATGCATTTTTTTCTAACTATTCTACAAAAATAAATAAATAAAAAAATAAATAAATGAACAAATAAATAAAAAATTAAAAATAAAAAACCAAAAATTGTGTCAAATCATCCTTAGTTTTCCCTACTTGTCATTTTTTGCATTAAATATTTGGTAAACCTTATTTAGAGTTAAAAAAATAAATAAGGAATTTCAAATTGATTTACATTTTAAACGTCATTTTTACTGTAATAAGTATAATTTCAAAAAAAAAACTCCGACTCATTTACGTAAAAGGCGTAAGTATTAATAAAAAAAAGGACATTTTCAAAATAAAATATAAAAACTAAAACGAGTAATATCAGACGTGTCCACAAATAATACATATTATAAGTGACAATTAACTGTGATGGTGATGCGTTGCTTTACACTTTTATCTGTACAATTATAACTAAAAAATGTTATACAAGCGAATAAAAAAAAGTGATTTATATTTCAAAAAAGCTTGTCAAAGGTAGAAACTTCAAATAATGCGCTGAAATTCTCCTTACTTTCGTCAACTAAATTTTTAGTTAAAAAATTAAACTTCCCAGCTCTTTGTATCTCGGTAAGAACATAAAGCTTTGTTAATTAGAAACAAATAAAGTCACGCAGATCCGTTTGTGCATAAATTTGTTTTGGCAAAAACTGCTCTTTAGTAAAATTCAGGTTCTCGTTACAATGTATAACAAAGCTTTCAGCTGAATAATCTTTGCTGTTGAGAAGAGAAAAACACTCCTTTTTAAGAAATTGCTATTCTTTTGCTTCATTTTTTAAGTTCATTATGCAAATTAAATTACATTTTTTGTATGAACCTTTGTGCAAAAATATTTGCATCAATGTTTTTAGAGTTAATTTGTTAAATAGTTGTGGCCTAGTAATACAAATTATCACTTGTATTATCAATAAATAAAGCATTGCTAGTATCAAAATATCTGACAAAAAGGTGCATGTTCTTAATTTTAATAAATTTCTCCTTACTCAATTTTGTATTTATTTGTATTTTTTTCTGGCGTAGGCAAAGCTCAATACCCTTAGAAATGTAAAGAAAAAATACTTTTATCAGTTGTAAACAATAAAACAACGTTAATACAGTACATATATTTACCGTTAAGAGTTATTGGTATCCTTAATGATATTTCCTAACGTGAAGCAATCCGATGTCACCTACGTGTGTAGCTCCAGGGATAATCAAGCGGTAACAAGCAGGAGCTCTTTCACTCCTCTAAAAGTTGGTAAATAATATTTTCATACCTTGTAACAAAATTTACACAATTAGGATAAAAATTTGCTTGTTCCAAATTTTATAATACTTTTGTATGATTTCTGATACCTTTGTGTATAAGTTCTCACTTCCTTTATTGTTGTATTTTATTGTTAACACAGTACATATATTTACCGTCAAGAGTTATTGGTATCCTTAATGATATTTCCTAACGTTAAGCAATCCGATGTCACCTACGCGTGTAGCTCCGGGGGATAATCAAGCGGTAACAAGCAGGAGCACTTTCACTCCTCTAAAAGTTGGTAAATAATATTTTCATACCTTGTAACAAAATTTATACAAATAGGATAAGAATTTGCTTGTTCCAAATTTTCTGATACCTTTGTATGATTTCTGATGCCTTTGTGCATAAGTTCTCACTTCCTTTATTGTTGCTGCATTTATTGCAAAATCATTTACTAATAAGTTATATTTCTTATAAATCAATTTTGTTGCTTATGTTCCGAGATCGGAATGCCTATGTGCATAAGTTCTCACTTCCTTTATTGTTGCTGCATTTATTTCAAAATCATTTACTGTTAGGTTATATTTCTTATAAATCAATTTTGTTGTTTATGTTCCGAGTTCGGGAGCGTTGTATCCAGTGTATTAGCATGTACATGTGGTTAGCGTGTTTTTTTTTTTTTTTTTTTCGAAGTTTTCTTACTGCAGTAGTTTTAACTTATACATTTTAATGGATGTAAAACAAACATTTTTTAGTCAAAATTCTTTTTAAGGTTAAATCAAGAATAAATCAAATGAATAAATACAATATTACGCAAAGGTTCCAAAATATCATTTCAATGACCAAATCATTGTTTCTTTCGTTTAATTAATAGGGATAGCATTGTCTATTTTCAAAAGCATTCCTTCTTCTAAGAAAATGTTTAAATTTCTTCTCAGTAGGAGCTATATTTTAGCCTTACTATA
>NW_026557664.1:0-70637 GCF_026930045.1 Uloborus diversus
AATTCCATTAATTAGGTTCAAAAAGCATAACGCAAAATAGATTTTTTATAACCGCGAAATGCAAAAATCCAAGAGAAACGTGTTTTACTGCTATGAGAGGCTCAATTGCACTAAATGAACTCATATTCGTCAAGAAATAAAATTCCAAGCTTAATAGTTCCTTCGAAATTCCATTAATTAGGTGGAACAAGCATAACGCAAAATGGAATTTGACATTTCGCTTCAATAAAAAAAACTAAAAGAAACGTGCTTTACTGCTATGAGAAGCTCAATTGCACTAAATGAACACATATTCGTCAAGAAATAAAATTCCAATCTTAATAGTTCCTTTGAAATTCCATTAATTAGGTTCAAAAAGCATAACGCAAAATAGATTTTTTATAACCGCGAAATGCAAAAATCCAAGAGAAACGTGTTTTACTGCTATGAGAGGCTCAATTGCACTAAATGAACTCATATTCGTCAAGAAAAAAAATTCCAATCGTAATAGTTCCTTCGAAATACAATTAATTAGGTTCAAAAAGCATAACGCAAAATGGATTTTTGCATTTCGCGTCGATAAAAAAACCTAAGAGAAAATTGTTTTACTGCTATGAGAAGCTCAACTGCACTAAATGAACTCATATTCGTCAAGAAATAAAATACCAAGCTGAATAGTTCCTTAGAAATTCCACTAATTACGTTCAACAAGCACAACGCAAAATGGATTTTTACATTTCGCTTCCATTAAAAAAACTAAAAGAAAAGTGCTTTACTGCTATGAGAAGCTCAATTGCACTAAATGAACACATATTCGTCAAGAAATAAAATTCCAATCTTAATAGTTCCTTCGAAATTCCATTAATTAGGTTCAACAAGCATAACGCAAAATGGATTTTGACATTTCGTTTCCATAAAAAAGAACTAAAAAAAAGTGCTTTACTGCTATGAGAAGCTCAATTGCACTAAATGAACTCATATTCGTCAAGAAATAAAATACCAAGCTTAATAGTTCCTTCGAAATTCCATTAATCAGGTTCAACAAGCATAACGCAAAATGGATTTTTGCATTTCGCCTCGATAAAAAACCTAAGAGAAACGTGTTTTACTGCTATGAGAAGCTCAATTGCACTAAATGAACACTTATTCGTCAAGAAATAAAATTCCAATCTTAATAGTTCCTTCGAAATTCCATTAATTAGGTTCAACAAGCATAACGCAAAATAGGTTTTTTTATCGACGCGAAATGCAAAAATCCAAGAGAAACGTGTTTTACTGCTATGAGAGGCTCAATTGCACTAAATGAATTCATATTCGTCAAGAAAAAAAATTCCAATCTTAATAGTTCCTTCGAAATTAAATTAATTAGGTTCAACAAGCATAACGCAAAATAGGTTTTTTATCGACGCGAAATGCAAAAATCCAAGAGAAATGTATTTTTCTGCTATGAGAGGCTCAATTGCACTAAATGAACTCATATTCGTCAAGAAAAAAAATTCCAATCTTAATAGTTCCTTCGAAATTCCATTAATTAGGTTCAACAAGCATAACGCAAAATGGATTTTTGCATTTCGTTTCGATAAAAAACCTAAGAGAAATGTGTTTTACTGCTATGAGAGGCTCAATTGCACTAAATGAACTCATATTCGTCAAGAAATAAAATTCCAATCTTAATAGTTCCTTCGAAATTAAATTAATTAGGTTCAACAAGCATAACGCAAAATAGGTTTTTTATCGACGCGAAATGCAAAAATCCAAGAGAAATGTATTTTACTGCTATGAGAGGCTCAATTGCACTAAATGAACTCATATTCGTCAAGAAAAAAAATTCCAATCTTAACAGTTCCTTCGAAATTCCATTAATTAGGTTCAAAAAGCATAACGCAAAATGGATTTTTGCATTTCGCGTCTATAAAAAACCTAAGAGAAACTTGTTTTACTGCTATGAGAAGCTCAATTTCACTAAATGAACTCATATTCGTCAAGAAATAAAATACCAAGCTGAATAGTTCCTTAGAAATTCCACTAATTACGTTCACAAGCACAACGCAAAATGGATTTTTACATTTCGCTTCCATTAAAAAACTAAAAGAAACGTGCTTTACTGCTATGAGAAGCTCATTTGCACTAAATGAACTCATATTCGTCAAGAAATAAAATTCCAAGCTTAATAGTTTCTTCGAAATTCCATTAATTAGGTTCAACAAGCATAACGCAAAATGGATTTTTGCATTTCGCCTCGATAAAAAAACCTAAGAGAAACGTGTTTTACTGCTATGAGAAGCTCAATTGCACTAAATGAACACTTATTAGTCAAGAAATAAAATTCCAATCTTAATAGTTCCTTCGAAATTAAATTAATTAGGTTCAACAAGCATAACGCAAAATAGGTTTTTTTATCGACGCGAAATGCAAAAATCCAAGAGAAACGTGTTTTACTGCTATGAGAGGCTCAATTGCACTAAATGAACTCATATTCGTCAAGAAAAAAAATTCCAATCTTAATAGTTCCTTCGAAATTCCATTATTTAGGTTCAACAAGCATAACGCAAAATTTATTTTGACATTTCGCTTCCATAAAAAAAACTAAAAGAAACGTGCTTTACTGCTATGAGAAGCTCAATTGCACTAAATGAACACATATTCGTCAAGAAATAAAATTCCAATCTTATTAGTTCCTTCGAAATTAAATTAATTAGGTTCAACAAGCATAACGCAAAATAGGTTTTTTATCGACGCGAAATGCAAAAATCCAAGAGAAATGTATTTTACTGCTATGAGAGGCTCAATTGCACTAAATGAACTCATATTCGTCAAGAAAAAAATTCCAATCTTAATAGTTCCTTCGAAATTCCATTAATTAGGTTCAACAAGCATAACGCAAAATGGATTTTGACATTTCGCTTCCATAAAAAAAACTAAAAGAAACGTGCTTTACTGCTATGAGAAGCTCAATTGCACTAAATGAACACATATTCGTCAAGAAATAAAATTCCAATCTTAATAGTTCCTTTGAAATTCCATTAATTAGGTTCAAAAAGCATAACGCAAAATAGATTTTTTATAACCGCGAAATGCAAAAATCCAAGAGAAACGTGTTTTACTGCTATGAGAGGCTCAATTGCACTAAATGAACTCATATTCGTCAAGAAATAAAATTCCAAGCTTAATAGTTCCTTCGAAATTCCATTAATTAGGTGGAACAAGCATAACGCAAAATGGATTTTTGCATTTCGCCTCGATAAAAAAACCTAAGAGAAACGTGTTTTACTGCTATGAGAGGCTCAATTGCCCTAAATGAACTCAAATTCGTCAAGAAATAAAATTCCAATCTTAATAGTTCCATCGAAATTCCATTAATTAGGTTCAACAAGCATAACGCAAAATGGAATTTGACATTTCGCTTCAATAAAAAAAACTAAAAGAAACGTGCTTTACTGCTATGAGAAGCTCAATTGCACTAAATGAACACATATTCGTCAAGAAATAAAATTCCAATCTTAATAGTTCCTTTGAAATTCCATTAATTAGGTTCAAAAAGCATAACGCAAAATAGATTTTTTATAACCGCGAAATGCAAAAATCCAAGAGAAACGTGTTTTACTGCTATGAGAGGCTCAATTGCACTAAATGAACTCATATTCGTCAAGAAAAAAAATTCCAATCGTAATAGTTCCTTCGAAATACAATTAATTAGGTTCAAAAAGCATAACGCAAAATGGATTTTTGCATTTCGCGTCGATAAAAAACCTAAGAGAAAATTGTTTTACTGCTATGAGAAGCTCAACTGCACTAAATGAACTCATATTCGTCAAGAAATAAAATACCAAGCTGAATAGTTCCTTAGAAATTCCACTAATTACGTTCAACAAGCACAACGCAAAATGGATTTTTACATTTCGCTTCCATTAAAAAAACTAAAAGAAAAGTGCTTTACTGCTATGAGAAGCTCAATTGCACTAAATGAACACATATTCGTCAAGAAATAAAATTCCAATCTTAATAGTTCCTTCGAAATTCCATTAATTAGGTTCAACAAGCATAACGCAAAATGGATTTTGACATTTCGTTTCCATAAAAAAGAACTAAAAAAAAGTGCTTTACTGCTATGAGAAGCTCAATTGCACTAAATGAACTCATATTCGTCAAGAAATAAAATACCAAGCTTAATAGTTCCTTCGAAATTCCATTAATCAGGTTCAACAAGCATAACGCAAAATGGATTTTTGCATTTCGCCTCGATAAAAAACCTAAGAGAAACGTGTTTTACTGCTATGAGAAGCTCAATTGCACTAAATGAACACTTATTCGTCAAGAAATAAAATTCCAATCTTAATAGTTCCTTCGAAATTCCATTAATTAGGTTCAACAAGCATAACGCAAAATAGGTTTTTTTATCGACGCGAAATGCAAAAATCCAAGAGAAACGTGTTTTACTGCTATGAGAGGCTCAATTGCACTAAATGAACTCATATTCGTCAAGAAAAAAAATTCCAATCTTTATAGTTCCTTCGAAATTCCATTAATTAGGTTCAACAAGCATAACGCAAAATGGATTTTTGCATTTCGTTTCGATTAAAAACCTAAGAGAAATGTGTTTTACTGCTATGAGAGGCTCAATTGCACTAAATGAACTCATATTCGTCAAGAAATAAAATTCCAAGCTTAATATTTCCTTCGAAATTCCATTAGTTAGGTTCAACAAGCATAACGCAAAATGCATTTTTGCATTTCGCGTCGATAAAAAAACAAAACTGAGAGAAACGTGTTTTACTGCTATGAGAGGCTCAATTGCACCAAATGAACTCATATTCGTCAAGAAATAAAATTCCAATCTTAATAGTTCCTTTGAAATTCCATTAATTAGGTTCAAAAAGCATAACGCAAAATAGATTTTTGCATTTCGCGTCGATAAAAAACCTAAGAGAAACTTGTTTTACTGCTATGAGAAGCTCAATTGCACTAAATGAACACAACTCGTCATGAAAAAAAATTCCAATCTTAATAGTTCCTTCGAAATTCCATTAATTAGGTTCAAAAAGCATAACGCAAAATTGATTTTTGCATTTCGCGTGGAAAAAAAACCTAAGAGAAATATGTTTTACTGCTATGAGATGCTAAATTGCACTAAATGAACTCATATTCGTCAAGAAATAAAATTCCAAGCTTAATAGTTCCTTCGAAATTCCATTAATTAGGTTCAACAACCATAATGCAAAATGGATTTCGACCTTTCGCTTCCATAAAAAAAATCTAAAAGAAACGTGCTTTACTGCTATGAGAAGCTCAATTGCACTAAATGAACACATATTCATCAAGAAATAAAATTCCAAGCTTAATAGTTCCTTCGAAATTCCATTAATTAGGTTCAACAAGCATAACGCAAAATGGATTTTTGCATTTCGCGTCGATAAAAAAAAAAAAAAACTGAGAGAAACGTGTTTTGCTGCTATGAGAGGCTCAATTGCACTAAATGAACTGATATTCGACAAGAAATAAAATTCCAAGCTTAATAGTTCCTTCGAAATTCCATTAATTAGGTTCAACAAGCATAACGCAAAATGGATTTTTGCATTTCGCTTCCGTTAAAAAAATTAAAAGAAACGTGCTTTACTGCTATGAGAGGCTCAATTGCACTAAATGAACACATATTCGTCAAGAAATGAAATTCCAAGCTTAATAGTTCCTTCGAAATTCCATTAATTAGGTTCAACAAGCATAACGCAAAATAGGTTTTTTTTTATCGACGCGAAATGCAAAAATCCAAGAGAAACGTGTTTTACTGCTATGAGAGGCTCAATTGCACTGAATGAACTCATATTCGTCAAGAAATAAAATTCCAAGCTTAATAGTTCCGTAGAAATTCAACTAGTTACGTTCAACAAGCATAACGCAAAATGGATTTTGACATTTCTCTTCCATAAAAAAAAACTAAAAGAAACGTGCTTTACTGCTATGAGAAGCTCAATTGCACTAAATGAACACATATTCGTCAAGAAATAAAATTACAATCTTAATAGTTCCTTTGAAATTCCATTAATTAGGTTCAAAAAGCATAACGCAAAATTGATTTTTGCATTTCGCGTCGATAAAAAACCTAAGAGAAACTTGTTTTACAGCTATGAGAAGCTCAATTGCACTAAATGATTTCATATTCGTCAAGAAATAAAATACCAAGCTGAATAGTTCCTTAGAAATTCCACAAATTACGTTCAACAAGCACAACGCAAAATGGATTTTTACATTTCGCTTCCATTAAAAAAACTAAAAGAAACGTGCTTTACTGCTATGAGAAGCTCAATTGCACTAAATGAACTCATATTCGTCAAGAAAAAAATTTCCAATCTTAATAGTTCCTTCGAAATTCCATTAATTAGGTTCAACAAGCATAACGCAAAATAGGTTTTTTATCGACGCGAAATGCAAAAATCCAAGAGAAATGTATTTTACTGCTATGAGAGGCTCAATTGCACTAAATGGACTCATATTCGTCAAGAAAAAAAATTCCAATCTTAACAGTCCTTCGAAATTCCATTAATTAGGTTCAAAAAGCATAACGCAAAATGGATTTTTGCATTTCGCGTCTATAAAAAACCTAAGAGAAACTTGTTTTACTGCTATGAGAAGCTCAATTTCACTAAATGAACTCATATTCGTCAAGAAATAAAATACCAAGCTGAATAGTTCCTTAGAAATTCCACTAATTACGTTCAACAAGCACAACGCAAAATGGATTTTTACATTTCGCTTCCATTAAAAAAACTAAAAGAAAAGTGCTTTACTGCTATGAGAAGCTCAATTGCACTAAATGAACTCATATTCGTCAAGAAATAAAATTCCAAGCTTAATAGTTTCTTCGAAATTCCATTAATTAGGTTCAACAAGCATAACGCAAAATGGATTTTTGCATTTCGCCTCGATAAAAAAACCTAAGAGAAACGTGTTTTACTGCTATGAGAAGCTCAATTGCACTAAATGAACACTTATTAGTCAAGAAATAAAATTCCAATCTTAATAGTTCCTTCGAAATTAAATTAATTAGGTTCAACAAGCATAACGCAAAATAGGTTTTTTTATCGACGCGAAATGCAAAAATCCAAGAGAAACGTGTTTTACTGCTATGAGAGGCTCAATTGCACTAAATGAATTCATATTCGTCAAGAAAAAAAATTCCAATCTTAATAGTTCCTTCGAAATTAAATTAATTAGGTTCAACAAGCATAACGCAAAATAGGTTTTTTATCGACGCGAAATGCAAAAATCCAAGAGAAATGTATTTTTCTGCTATGAGAGGCTCAATTGCACTAAATGAACTCATATTCGTCAAGAAAAAAAATTCCAATCTTAATAGTTCCTTCGAAATTCCATTAATTAGGTTCAACAAGCATAACGCAAAATGGATTTTTGCATTTCGTTTCGATAAAAAACCTAAGAGAAATGTGTTTTACTGCTATGAGAGGCTCAATTGCACTAAATGAACTCATATTCGTCAAGAAATAAAATTCCAATCTTAATAGTTCCTTCGAAATTAAATTAATTAGGTTCAACAAGCATAACGCAAAATAGGTTTTTTATCGACGCGAAATGCAAAAATCCAAGAGAAATGTATTTTACTGCTATGAGAGGCTCAATTGCACTAAATGAACTCATATTCGTCAAGAAAAAAAATTCCAATCTTAACAGTTCCTTCGAAATTCCATTAATTAGGTTCAAAAAGCACAACGCAAAATGGATTTTTACATTTCGCTTCCATTAAAAAAACTAAAAGAAACGTGCTTTACTGCTATGAGAAGCTCAATTGCACTAAATGAACTCATATTCGTCAAGAAATAAAATTCCAAGCTTAATAGTTTCTTCGAAATTCCATTAATTAGGTTCAACAAGCATAACGCAAAATGGATTTTTGCATTTCGCCTCGATAAAAAAACCTAAGAGAAACGTGTTTTACTGCTATGAGAAGCTCAATTGCACTAAATGAACACTTATTAGTCAAGAAATAAAATTCCAATCTTAATAGTTCCTTCGAAATTAAATTAATTAGGTTCAACAAGCATAACGCAAAATAGGTTTTTTTATCGACGCGAAATGCAAAAATCCAAGAGAAACGTGTTTTACTGCTATGAGAGGCTCAATTGCACTAAATGAACTCATATTCGTCAAGAAAAAAAATTCCAATCTTAATAGTTCCTTCGAAATTCCATTATTTAGGTCAACAAGCATAACGCAAAATTTATTTTGACATTTCGCTTCCATAAAAAAAACTGAAAGAAACGTGCTTTACTGCTATGAGAAGCTCAATTGCACTAAATGAACACATATTCGTCAAGAAATAAAATTCCAATCTTATTAGTTCCTTCGAAATTAAATTAATTAGGTTCAACAAGCATAACGCAAAATAGGTTTTTTATCGACGCGAAATGCAAAAATCCAAGAGAAATGTATTTTACTGCTATGAGAGGCTCAATTGCACTAAATGAACTCATATTCGTCAAGAAAAAAATTCCAATCTTAATAGTTCCTTCGAAATTCCATTAATTAGGTTCAACAAGCATAACGCAAAATGGATTTTGCATTTCGTTTCGATAAAAAATCTAAGAGAAATATGTTTTACTGCTATGAGAGGCTCAATTGCACTAAATGAACTCATATTCGTCAAGAAATAAAATTCCAATCTTAACAGTCCTTCGAAATTCCATTAATTAGGTTCAAAAAGCATAACGCAAAATGGATTTTTGCATTTCGCGTCTATAAAAAACCTAAGAGAAACTTGTTTTACTGCTATGAGAAGCTCAATTTCACTAAATGAACTCATATTCGTCAAGAAATAAAATACCAAGCTGAATAGTTCCTTAGAAATTCCACTAATTACGTTCAACAAGCACAACGCAAAATGGATTTTTACATTTCGCTTCCATTAAAAAAACTAAAAGAAAAGTGCTTTACTGCTATGAGAAGCTCAATTGCACTAAATGAACTCATATTCGTCAAGAAATAAAATTCCAAGCTTAATAGTTTCTTCGAAATTCCATTAATTAGGTTCAACAAGCATAACGCAAAATGGATTTTTGCATTTCGCCTCGATAAAAAAAACCTAAGAGAAACGTGTTTTACTGCTATGAGAAGCTCAATTGCACTAAATGAACACTTATTAGTCAAGAAATAAAATTCCAATCTTAATAGTTCCTTCGAAATTAAATTAATTAGGTTCAACAAGCATAACGCAAAATAGGTTTTTTTATCGACGCGAAATGCAAAAATCCAAGAGAAACGTGTTTTACTGCTATGAGAGGCTCAATTGCACTAAATGAATTCATATTCGTCAAGAAAAAAAATTCCAATCTTAATAGTTCCTTCGAAATTAAATTAATTAGGTTCAACAAGCATAACGCAAAATAGGTTTTTTATCGACGCGAAATGCAAAAATCCAAGAGAAATGTATTTTTCTGCTATGAGAGGCTCAATTGCACTAAATGAACTCATATTCGTCAAGAAAAAAAATTCCAATCTTAATAGTTCCTTCGAAATTCCATTAATTAGGTTCAACAAGCATAACGCAAAATGGATTTTTGCATTTCGTTTCGATAAAAAACCTAAGAGAAATGTGTTTTACTGCTATGAGAGGCTCAATTGCACTAAATGAACTCATATTCGTCAAGAAATAAAATTCCAATCTTAATAGTTCCTTCGAAATTAAATTAATTAGGTTCAACAAGCATAACGCAAAATAGGTTTTTTATCGACGCGAAATGCAAAAATCCAAGAGAAATGTATTTTACTGCTATGAGAGGCTCAATTGCACTAAATGAACTCATATTCGTCAAGAAAAAAAATTCCAATCTTAACAGTTCCTTCGAAATTCCATTAATTAGGTTCAAAAAGCATAACGCAAAATGGATTTTTGCATTTCGCGTCTATAAAAAACCTAAGAGAAACTTGTTTTACTGCTATGAGAAGCTCAATTTCACTAAATGAACTCATATTCGTCAAGAAATAAAATACCAAGTTGAATAGTTCCTTAGAAATTCCACTAATTACGTTCACAAGCACAACGCAAAATGGATTTTTACATTTCGCTTCCATTAAAAAAACTAAAAGAAACGTGCTTTACTGCTATGATAAGCTCAATTGCACTAAATGAACTCATATTCGTCAAGAAATAAAATTCCAAGCTTAATAGTTTCTTCGAAATTCCATTAATTAGGTTCAACAAGCATAACGCAAAATGGATTTTTGCATTTCGCCTCGATAAAAAAACCTAAGAGAAACGTGTTTTACTGCTATGAGAAGCTCAATTGCACTAAATGAACACTTATTAGTCAAGAAATAAAATTCCAATCTTAATAGTTCCTTCGAAATTAAATTAATTAGGTTCAACAAGCATAACGCAAAATAGGTTTTTTTATCGACGCGAAATGCAAAAATCCAAGAGAAACGTGTTTTACTGCTATGAGAGGCTCAATTGCACTAAATGAACTCATATTCGTCAAGAAAAAAAATTCCAATCTTAATAGTTCCTTCGAAATTCCATTATTTAGGTTCAACAAGCATAACGCAAAATTTATTTTGACATTTCGCTTCCATAAAAAAAACTAAAAGAAACGTGCTTTACTGCTATGAGAAGCTCAATTGCACTAAATGAACACATATTCGTCAAGAAATAAAATTCCAATCTTATTAGTTCCTTCGAAATTAAATTAATTAGGTTCAACAAGCATAACGCAAAATAGGTTTTTTATCGACGCGAAATGCAAAAATCCAAGAGAAATGTATTTTACTGCTATGAGAGGCTCAATTGCACTAAATGAACTCATATTCGTCAAGAAAAAAATTCCAATCTTAATAGTTCCTTCGAAATTCCATTAATTAGGTTCAACAAGCATAACGCAAAATGGATTTTGCATTTCGTTTCGATAAAAAATCTAAGAGAAATATGTTTTACTGCTATGAGAGGCTCAATTGCACTAAATGAACTCATATTCGTCAAGAAATAAAATTCCAATCTTAATAGTTCCTTCGAAATTAAATTAATTAGGTTCAACAAGCATAACGCAAAATAGGTTTTTTATCGACGCGAAATGCAAAAATCCAAGAGAAATGTATTTTACTGCTATGAGAGGCTCAATTGCACTAAATGAACTCATATTCGTCAAGAAAAAAATTTCCAATCGTAATAGTTCCTTCGAAATACCATTAATTAGGTTCAAAAAGCATAACGCAAAATGGATTTTTGCATTTCGCGTCGATAAAAAACCTAAGAGAAAATTGTTTTACTGCTATGAGAAGCTCAACTGCACTAAATGAACTCATATTCGTCAAGAAATAAAATACCAAGCTGAATAGTTCCTTAGAAATTCCACTAATTACGTTCAACAAGCACAACGCAAAATGGATTTTTACCTTTCGCTTCCATTAAAAAAACTAAAAGAAACGTGCTTTACTGCTATGAGAAGCTCAATTGCACTAAATGAACTCATATTCGTTAAGAAATAAAATTCCAAGCTTAATAGTTCCTTCGAAATTCCATTAATTAGGTTCAACAAGCATAACGCAAAATAGTTTTTTTTTATCGACGCGAAATGCAAAAATCCAAGAGAAACGTGTTTTACTGCTATGAGAGGCTCAATTGCACTAAATGAACTCATATTCGTCAAGAAATAAAATTCCAATCTTAATAGTTCCTTTGAAATTCCATTAATTAGGTTCAACAAACATAACGCAAAATGGATTTTTGCATTTCGCGTGGGTAAAAAAAAAAAAAAGAGAGAAACGTGTTTTACTGCTATGAGAGGCTCAATTGCACTCAATAAACTGATATTCAACAAGAAATTAAATTCCAATAATTAGGTTTGACAAGCATAACGCAAAATAGGTTTTTTTATCGACGCGAAATGCAAAAATCCAAGAGAAACGTGTTTTACTGCTATGAGAGGCTCAATTGCACTAAATGAACTCATATTCGTCAAGAAAAAAATTCCAATCTTAATAGTTCCTTCGAAATTCCATTAATTAGGTTCAACAAGCATAACGCAAAATGGATTTTTGCATTTCGCGTGGATAAAAAAACCTAAGAGAAACGTGTTTTACTGCTATGAGAAGCTCAATTGCACTAAATGAACACTTATTAGTCAAGAAATAAAATTCCAATCTTAATAGTTCCTTCGAAATTAAATTAATTAGGTTCAACAAGCATAACGCAAAATAGGTTTTTTTATCGACGCGAAATGCAAAAATCCAAGAGAAACGTGTTTTACTGCTATGAGAGGCTCAATTGCACTAAATGAACTCATATTCGTCAAGAAAAAAAATTCCAATCTTAATAGTTCCTTCGAAATTCCATTATTTAGGTTCAACAAGCATAACGCAAAATTTATTTTGACATTTCGCTTCCATAAAAAAAACTAAAAGAAACGTGCTTTACTGCTATGAGAAGCTCAATTGCACTAAATGAACACATATTCGTCAAGAAATAAAATTCCAATCTTATTAGTTCCTTCGAAATTAAATTAATTAGGTTCAACAAGCATAACGCAAAATAGGTTTTTTATCGACGCGAAATGCAAAAATCCAAGAGAAATGTATTTTACTGCTATGAGAGGCTCAATTGCACTAAATGAACTCATATTCGTCAAGAAAAAAATTCCAATCTTAATAGTTCCTTCGAAATTCCATTAATTAGGTTCAACAAGCATAACGCAAAATGGATTTTGCATTTCGTTTCGATAAAAAATCTAAGAGAAATATGTTTTACTGCTATGAGAGGCTCAATTGCACTAAATGAACTCATATTCGTCAAGAAATAAAATTCCAATCTTAATAGTTCCTTCGAAATTAAATTAATTAGGTTCAACAAGCATAACGCAAAATAGGTTTTTTATCGACGCGAAATGCAAAAATCCAAGAGAAATGTATTTTACTGCTATGAGAGGCTCAATTGCACTAAATGAACTCATATTCGTCAAGAAAAAAATTTCCAATCGTAATAGTTCCTTCGAAATACCATTAATTAGGTTCAAAAAGCATAACGCAAAATGGATTTTTGCATTTCGCGTCGATAAAAAACCTAAGAGAAAATTGTTTTACTGCTATGAGAAGCTCAACTGCACTAAATGAACTCATATTCGTCAAGAAATAAAATACCAAGCTGAATAGTTCCTTAGAAATTCCACTAATTACGTTCAACAAGCACAACGCAAAATGGATTTTTACCTTTCGCTTCCATTAAAAAAACTAAAAGAAACGTGCTTTACTGCTATGAGAAGCTCAATTGCACTAAATGAACTCATATTCGTTAAGAAATAAAATTCCAAGCTTAATAGTTCCTTCGAAATTCCATTAATTAGGTTCAACAAGCATAACGCAAAATAGTTTTTTTTTATCGACGCGAAATGCAAAAATCCAAGAGAAACGTGTTTTACTGCTATGAGAGGCTCAATTGCACTAAATGAACTCATATTCGTCAAGAAATAAAATTCCAATCTTAATAGTTCCTTTGAAATTCCATTAATTAGGTTCAACAAACATAACGCAAAATGGATTTTTGCATTTCGCGTGGGTAAAAAAAAAAAAAAGAGAGAAACGTGTTTTACTGCTATGAGAGGCTCAATTGCACTCAATAAACTGATATTCAACAAGAAATTAAATTCCAATAATTATTTTTATCAAGCATAACGCAAAATAGGTTTTTTTATCGACGCGAAATGCAAAAATCCAAGAGAAACGTGTTTTACTGCTATGAGAGGCTCAATTGCACTAAATGAACTCATATTCGTCAAGAAAAAAATTCCAATCTTAATAGTTCCTTCGAAATTCCATTAATTAGGTTCAACAAGCATAACGCAAAATGGATTTTTGCATTTCGCGTGGATAAAAAAAAAAAAAAAAAATGAGAGAAACGTGTTTTACTGCTATGAGAGGCTCAATTGCACTCAATAAACTGATATTCAACAAGAAATAAAATTCCAAGCTTAATATTTCCTTCGAAATTCCAATAATTAGGTTTGACAAGCATAACGCAAAATAGGTTTTTTTATCGACGCGAAATGCAAAAATCCAAGAGAAACGTGTTTTACTGCTATGAGAGGCTCAATTGCACTAAATGAACTCATATTCGTCAAGAAATTAAATTCCAAGCAGAATAGTTAATTCGAAATTCCATTAATTAGGTTCAACAATCATAATGCAGAATGGATTTTTACATTTCGCTTCAAATAAAAAAAAAAAACTAAGAGTAACATGTTTTACTGCTATGAGAAGCTCAATTGCACTAAATGAACTCATATTCGTCAAGAAATAAAATTCCAATCTTAATAGTTCCTTCGAAATTCCATTAATTAGGTTCAACAAGCATAACGCAAAATGGATTTTTGCATTTCGCGTGGATAAAAAAAAAAAAAAAATGAGAGAAACGTGTTTTACTGCTATGAGAGGCTCAATTGCACTCAATAAACTGATATTCAACAAGAAATAAAATTCCAAGCTTAATATTTCCTTCGAAATTCCAATAATTAGGTTTGACAAGCATAACGCAAAATAGGTTTTTTTATCGACGCGAAATGCAAAAATCCAAGAGAAACGTGTTTTACTGCTATGAGAGGCTCAATTGCACTAAATGAACTCATATTCGTCAAGAAATTAAATTCCAAGCAGAATAGTTAATTCGAAATTCCATTAATTAGGTTCAACAATCATAATGCAGAATGGATTTTTACATTTCGCTTCAAATAAAAAAAAAACTAAGAGTAACATGTTTTACTGCTATGAGAGGCTCAATTGCACTAAATGAACACATATTCGTCAAGAAATGAAATTACAATCTTAATAGTTCCTTCGAAATTCCATTAATTAGGTTCAAAAAGCATAACGCAAAATGGATTTTTGCATTTCGCGTCGATAAAAAACCTAAGAGAAACTTGTTTTACTGCTATGAGAAGCTCAATTGCACTAAATGAACTCATATTCGTCAAGAAATAAAATACCAAGCTGAATAGTTCCTTAGAAATTCCACTAATTACGTTCAACAAGCACAACGCAAAATGAATTTTTACATTTCGCTTCTATTAAAAAAACTAAAAGAAACGTGCTTTACTGCTATGAGAAGCTCAATTGCACTAAATGAACACATATTCGTCAAGAAATAAAATTCCAATCTTAATAGTTCCTTCGAAATTCCATTAATTAGGTTCAAAAAGCATAACGCAAAATAGATTTTTTATAACCGCGAAATGCAAAAATCCAAGAGAAACGTGTTTTACTGCTATGAGAGGCTCAATTGCACTAAATGAACTCATATTCGTCAAGAAAAAAAATTCCAATCTTAATAGTTCCTTCGAAATTCCATTAATTAGGTTCAAAAAGCATAACGCAAAATGGATTTTTGCATTTCGCGTCGATAAAAAACCTAAGAGAAAATTGTTTTACTGCTATGAGAAGCTCAATTGCACTAAATGAACTCATATTCGTTAAGAAATACAATTCCAAGCTTAATAGTTCCTTCGAAATTCCATTAATTAGGTTCAACAAGCATAACGCAAAATAGGTTTTTTTTATCGACGCGAAATGCAAAAATCCAAGAGAAACGTGTTTTACTGCTATGAGAGGCTCAATTGCACTAAATGAACTCATATTCGTCAAGAAATAAAATTCCAATCTTAATAGTTCCTTCGAAATTCCATTAATTAGGTTCAACAAGCATAACGCAAAATGGATTTTTGCATTTCGTTTCGATTAAAAACCTAATAGAAATGTGTTTTACTGCTATGAGAGGCTCAATTGCACTCAATAAACTGATATTCAACAAGAAATTAAATTCCAAGCTTAATATTTCCTTCGAAATTCCATTAGTTAGGTTCAACAAGCATAACGCAAAATGCATTTTTGCATTTCGCGTCGATAAAAAAACAAAACTGAGAGAAACGTGTTTTACTGCTATGAGAGGCTCAATTTCACTCAATAAACTGATATTCAACAAGAAATAAAATTCCAAGCTTAATAGTTCCTTTGAAATTCCATTAATTAGGTGCAACAAGCATAACGCAAAATGGATTTTTGCATTTCGCCTCGATAAAAAACCTAAGAGAAACGTTTTTTACTGCTATGAGAGGCTCAATTGCCCTAAATGAACTCAAATTCGTCAAGAAATAAAATTCCAATCTTAATAGTTCCTTCGAAATTCCATTAATTAGGTTCAACAAGCATAACGCAAAATGGATTTTTGCATTTCGTTTCGATTAAAAACCTAATAGAAATGTGTTTTACTGCTATGAGAGGCTCAATTGCACTCAATAAACTGATATTCAACAAGAAATTAAATTTCAAGCTTAATATTTCCTTCGAAATTCCATTAGTTAGGTTCAACAAGCATAACGCAAAATGCATTTTTGCATTTCGCGTCGATAAAAAAACAAAACTGAGAGAAACGTGTTTTACTGCTATGAGAGGCTCAATTTCACTCAATAAACTGATATTCAACAAGAAATAAAATTCCAATCTTAATAGTTCCTTCGAAATTACATTAATTAGTTTCAACAAGCATAACGCAAAATGGATTTTTGCATTTCGCTTCCATTAAAAAACTAAAAGAAACGTGCTTTACTGCTATGAGAGGCTCAATTGCACTAAATGAACTCATATTCCTCAAGAAATGAAATTCCAAGCTTAATAGTTCCTTCGAAATTCCATTAATTAGGTTGAAAAAGCATAACGCAAAATGGATTTTTGCATTTCGCTTCCATTAAAAAAACTAAAAGAAAAGTGCTTTACTGCTATGAGAAGCTCAATTGCACTAAATGAACTCATATTCGTCAAGAAATAAAATTCCATGCTTAATAGTTCCTTCGAAATTCCATTAGTTAGGTTCAACAAGTATACCGCAAAATAGGTTTTTTTATCGACGCGAAATGCAAAAATCCAAGAGAAACGTGTTTTACTGCTATGAGAGGCTCAATTGCACTAAATGAACTCTTATTCGTCAAGAAAAAAATTTCCAATCTTAATAGTTCCTTCGAAACTCCATTAATTAGGTTCAACAAGCATAACGCAAAATGGATTTTTGCATTTCGTTTCGATAAAAAACCTAAGAGAAATGTGTTTTACTGCTATGAGAGGCTCAATTGCACTAAATGAACTCATATTCGTCAAGAAATGAAATTCCAAGCAGAATAGTTAATTCGAAATTCCATTAATTAGGTTCAACAATCATAATGCAGAATGGATTTTTACATTTCGCTTCAAATAAAAAAAAACTAAGAGTAACATGTTTTACTGCTATGAGAGGCTCAATTGCACTAAATGAACACATATTCGTCAAGAAATGAAATTCCAAGCAGAATAGTTAATTCGAAATTCCATTAATTAGGTTCAACAAGCATAACGCAAAATGGATTTTTGCATTTCGCGTCGATAAAAAACCTAAGAGAAACGTGTTTTACTGCTATGAGAAGCTCAATTGCACTAAATGAACACTTATTCGTCAAGACATAAAATTCCAATCTTAATAGTTCCTTCGAAATTCCATTAATTAGGTTCAACAAGCATAACGCAAAATAGGTTTTTTTATCGACGCGAAATGCAAAAATCCAAGAGAAACGTGTTTTACTGCTATGAGAGGCTCAATTGCACTAAATGAACTCTTATTCGTCAAGAAAAAAAATTCCAATCTTTATAGTTCCTTCGAAATTCCATTAATTAGGTTCAACAAGCATAACGCAAAATGGATTTTTGCATTTCGTTTCGATTAAAAACCTAAGAGAAATGTGTTTTACTGCTATGAGAGGCTCAATTGCACTAAATGAACTCATATTCGTCAAGAAATAAAAATCCAATCTGAAGAGTTCCTTCGAAATTCCATTAATTAGGTTCAACAAGCATAACGCAATATGGATTTTTGCATTTCGTTTCGATAAAAAACCTAAGAGAAACTTGTTTTACTGCTATGAGAAGCTCAATTGCACTAAATGAACTCATATTCGTCAAGAAATGAAATTCCAAGCAGAATAGTTCCTTCGAAATTCCATTAGTTAGGTTCAACAAGCATAACGCAAAATGGATTTTTGCATTTCGCCTCGATAAAAAACCTAAGAGAAACGTGTTTTACTGCTATGAGAAGCTCATGTGCACTAAATGAACTCATATTCGTCAAGAAATAAAATACCAAGCTGAATAGTTCCTTAGAAATTCCACTAATTACGTTCAACAAGCACAACGCAAAATGGATTTTTACATTTCGCTTTCATTAAAAAAACTAAAAGAAAAGTGCTTTACTGCTATGAGAAGCTCAATTGCACTAAATGAACACATATTCGTCGAGAAATAAAATTCCAATCTTAATAGTTCCTTCGAAATTCCAATAATTAGGTGCAACAAGCATAACGCAAAATGGATTTTGACATTTCGTTTCCATAAAAAAGAACTAAAAAAAAGTGCTTTACTGCTATGAGAAGCTCAATTGCACTAAATGAACTCATATTCGTCAAGAAATAAAATACCAAGCTTAATAGTTCCTTCGAAATTCCATTAATCAGGTTCAACAAGCATAACGCAAAATGGATTTTTGCATTTCGCCTCGATAAAAAACCTAAGAGAAACGTGTTTTACTGCTATGAGAAGCTCAATTGCACTAAAGGAACACTTATTGGTCAAGAAATAAAATTCCAATCTTAATAGTTCCTTCGAAATTCCATTAATTAGGTTCAACAAGCATAACGCAAAATAGGTTTTTTTATCGACGCGAAATGCAAAAATCCAAGAGAAACGTGTTTTACTGCTATGAGAGGCTCAATTGCACTAAATGAACTCATATTCGTCAAGAAAAAAAATTCCAATCTTTATAGTTCCTTCGAAATTCCATTAGTTAGGTTCAACAAGCATAACGCAAAATGCATTTTTGCATTTCGCGTCGATAAAAAAACAAAACTGAGAGAAACGTGTTTTACTGCTATGAGAGGCTCAATTGCACTCAATAAACTGATATTCAACAAGAAATAAAATTCCAAGCTTAATATTTCCTTCGAAATTCCATTAGTTAGGTTCAACAAGCATAAAGCAAAATGGATTTTTGCATTTCGCGTCAATAAAAAAAAAACTAAGAGAAACGTGTTTTGCTGCGATGAGAGGCTCAATTGCACTAAATGAACTCATATTCGTCAAGAAATAAAATTCCAATCTGAAGAGTTCCTTCGAAATTCCATTAATTAGGTTCAACAAGCATAACGCAATATGGATTTTTGCATTTCGTTTCGATAAAAAACCTAAGAGAAACTTGTTTTACTGCTATGAGAAGCTCAATTGCACTAAATGAACTCGTATTCGTCAAGAAATGAAATTCCAAGCAGAATAGTTCCTTCGAAATTCCATTAGTTAGGTTCAACAAGCATAACGCAAAATGGATTTTTGCATTTCGCGTCGATAAAAAACCTAAGAGAAACGTGTTTTACTGCTATGAGAGGCTCAATTGCACTAAATGAACTCATATTCGTCAAGAAAAAAATTTCCAATCTTAATAGTTCCATCGAAATTCCATTAATTAGGTTCAACAAGCATAACGCAAAATGGATTTTGACATTTCGTTTCCATAAAAAAAACTAAAAAAAAAGTGCTTTACTGCTATGAGAAGCTCAATTGCACTAAATGAACTCATATTCGTCAAGAAATAAAATTCCAATCTTAATAGTTCCTTCGAAATTCCATTAATTAGGTTCAAAAAGCATAACGCAAAATAGATTTTTTATAACCGCGAAATGCAAAAATCCAAGAGAAACGTGTTTTACTGCTATGAGAGGCTCAATTGCACTAAATGAACTCATATTCGTCAAGAAAAAAAATTCCAATCTTAATAGTTCCTTCGAAATTCCATTAATTAGGTTCAAAAAGCATAACGCAAAATGGATTTTTGCATTTCGCGTCGATAAAAATCCTAAGAGAAAATTGTTTTACTGCTATGAGAAGCTCAATTGCACTAAATGAACTCATATTCGTTAAGAAATAAAATTCCAAGCTTAATAGTTCCTTCGAAATTCCATTAATTAGGTTCAACAAGCATAACGCAAAATAGGTTTTTTTTTATCGACGCGAAATGCAAAAATCCAAGAGAAACGTGTTTTACTGCTATGAGAGGCTCAATTGCACTAAATGAACTCATATTCGTCAAGAAATAAAATTCCAATCTTAATAGTTCCTTCGAAATTCCATTAATTAGGTTCAACAAGCATAATGCAAAATGGATTTTTGCATTTCGTTTCGATTAAAAACCTAATAGAAATGTGTTTTACTGCTATGAGAGGCTCAATTGCACTCAATAAACTGATATTCAACAAGAAATTAAATTCCAAGCTTAATATTTCCTTCGAAATTCCATTAGTTAGGTTCAACAAGCATAACGCAAAATGCATTTTTGCATTTCGCGTCGATAAAAAAAACAAAACTGAGAGAAACGTGTTTTACTGCTATGAGAGGCTCAATTGCACTCAATAAACTGATATTCAACAAGAAATAAAATTCCAAGCTTAATAGTTCCTTTGAAATTCCATTAATTAGGTGCAACAAGCATAACGCAAAATGGATTTTTGCATTTCGCCTCGATAAAAAACCTAAGAGAAACGTTTTTTACTGCTATGAGAGGCTCAATTGCCCTAAATGAACTCAAATTCGTCAAGAAATAAAATTCCAATCTTAATAGTTCCTTCGAAATTCCATTAATTAGGTTCAACAAGCATAACGCAAAATGAATTTTTGCATTTCGCCTCGATAAAAAACCTAAGAGAAACGTGTTTTACTGCTATGAGAAGCTCAATTGCACTAAATGAACACATATTCGTCAAGAAATAAAATACCAAGCTGAATAGTTCCTTCGAAATTCCATTAGTTAGGTTCAACAAGTATAACGCAAAATAGGTTTTTTTATCGACGCGAAATGCAAAAATCCAAGAGAAACGTGTTTTACTGCTATGAGAGGCTCAATTGCACTAAATGAACTCTTATTCGTCAAGAAAAAAATTTCCAATCTGAATAGTTCCTTCGAAACTCCATTAATTAGGTTCAACAAGCATAACGCAAAATGGATTTTTGCATTTCGTTTCGATAAAAAACCTAAGAGAAATGTGTTTTACTGCTATGAGAGGCTCAATTGCACTAAATGAACTCATATTCGTCAAGAAATAAAATTCCAATCTGAAGAGTTCCTTCGAAATTCCATTAATTAGGTTCAACAAGCATAACGCAATATGGATTTTTGCATTTCGTTTCGATAAAAAACCTAAGAGAATCTTGTTTTACTGCTATGAGAAGCTCAATTGCACTAAATGAACTCATATTCGTCAAGAAATGAAATTCCAAGCAGAATAGTTCCTTCGAAATTCCATTAGTTAGGTTCAACAAGCATAACGCAAAATGGATTTTTGCATTTCGCCTCGATAAAAAACCTAAGAGAAACTTGTTTTACTGCTATGAGAAGCTCAATTGCACTAAATGAACTCATATTCGTCAAGAAATGAAATTCCAAGCAGAATAGTTCCTTCGAAATTCCATTAGTTAGGTTCAACAAGCATAACGCAAAATGGATTTTTGCATTTCGCCTCGATAAAAAACCTAAGAGAAACGTGTTTTACTGCTATGAGAAGCTCAATTGCACTAAATGAACTCATATTCGTCAAGAAATAAAATACCAAGCTGAATAGTTCCTTAGAAATTCCACTAATTACGTTCAACAAGCACAACGCAAAATGGATTTTTACATTTCGCTTCCATTAAAAAAACTAAAAGAAAAGTGCTTTACTGCTATGAGAAGCTCAATTGCACTAAATGAACACATATTCGTCAAGAAATAAAATTCCAATCTTAATAGTTCCTTCGAAATTCCATTAATTAGGTGCAACAAGCATAACGCAAAATGGATTTTTGCATTTCGCCTCGATAAAAAACCTAAGAGAAACGTGTTTTACTGCTATGAGAGGCTCAATTGCACTAAATGAACTCATATTCGTCAAGAAAAAAATTTCTAATCTTAATAGTTCCATCGAAATTCCATTAATTAGGTTCAACAAGCATAACGCAAAATGGATTTTGACATTTCGTTTCCATAAAAAAGAACTAAAAAAAAGTGCTTTACTGCTATGAGAAGCTCAATTGCACTAAATGAACTCATATTCGTCAAGAAATAAAATACCAAGCTTAATAGTTCCTTCGAAATTCCATTAATCAGGTTCAACAAGCATAACGCAAAATGGATTTTGACATTTCGTTTCCATAAAAAAGAACTAAAAAAAAGTGCTTTACTGCTATGAGAAGCTCAATTGCACTAAATGAACACTTATTCGTCAAGAAATAAAATTCCAATCTTAATAGTTCCTTCGAAATTCCATTAATTAGGTTCAACAAGCATAACGCAAAATAGGTTTTTTTATCGACGCGAAATGCAAAAATCCAAGAGAAACGTGTTTTACTGCTATGAGAGGCTCAATTGCACTAAATGAACTCATATTCGTCAAGAAAAAAAATTCCAATCTTTATAGTTCCTTCGAAATTCCATTAATTAGGTTCAACTAGCATAACGCAAAATGGATTTTTGCATTTCGTTTCGATTAAAAACCTAAGAGAAATGTGTTTTACTGCTATGAGAGGCTCAATTGCACTAAATGAACTTATATTCGTCAAGAAATAAAATTCCAAGCTTAATATTTCCTTCGAAATTCCATTAGTTAGGTTCAACAAGCATAAAGCAAAATGGATTTTTGCATTTCGCGTCAATAAAAAAAAAACTAAGAGAAACGTGTTTTGCTGCGATGAGAGGCTCAATTGCACTAAATGAACTCATATTCGTCAAGAAATAAAATTCCAATCTGAAGAGTTCCTTCGAAATTCCATTAATTAGGTTCAACAAGCATAACGCAATATGGATTTTTGCATTTCGTTTCGATAAAAAACCTAAGAGAAACTTGTTTTACTGCTATGAGAAGCTCAATTGCACTAAATGAACTCATATTCGTCAAGAAATGAAATTCCAAGCAGAATAGTTCCTTCGAAATTCCATTAGTTAGGTTCAACAAGCATAACGCAAAATGGATTTTTGCATTTCGCCTCGATAAAAAACCTAAGAGAAACGTGTTTTACTGCTATGAGAGGCTCAATTGCACTAAATGAACTCATATTCGTCAAGAAAAAAATTTCCAATCTTAATAGTTCCATCGAAATTCCATTAATTAGGTTCAACAAGCATAACGCAAAATGGATTTTGACATTTCGTTTCCATAAAAAAAAACTAAAAAAAAAGTGCTTTACTGCTATGAGAAGCTCAATTGCACTAAATGAACTCATATTCGTCAAGAAATAAAATTCCAAGCTTAATAGTTCCTTCGAAATTCCATTAATTAGGTGCAACAAGCATAACGCAAAATGGATTTTTGCATTTCGCCTCGATAAAAAACCTAAGAGAAACGTGTTTTACTGCTATGAGAGGCTCAATTGCCCTAAATGAACTCAAATTCGTCAAGAAATAAAATTCCAATCTTAATAGTTCCTTCGAAATTCCATTAATTAGGTTCAACAAGCATAACGCAAAATGGATTTTTGCATTTCGCCTCGATAAAAAACCTAAGAGAAACGTGTTTTACTGCTATGAGAAGCTCAATTGCACTAAATGAACTCTTATTCGTCAAGAAAAAAATTTCCAATCTTAATAGTTCCTTCGAAATTCCATTAATCAGGTTCAACAAGCATAACGCAAAATGGATTTTTGCATTTCGCGTCGATAAAAAACCTAAGAGAAACTTGTTTTACTGCTATGAGAGGCTCAATTGCACTAAATGAACTCATATTCGTCAAGAAATAAAATTCCAAGCTTAATAGTTCCATCGAAATTCCATTAATCAGGTTCAACAAGCATAACGCAAAATAGGTTTTTTTATCGACGCGAAATGCAAAAATCCAAGAGAAACGTGTTTTACTGCTATGAGAGGCTCAATTGCACTTAATGAACTCATATTCGTCAAGAAAAAAATTTCCAATCTTAATAGTTCCTTCGAAATTCCATTAATTAGGTTCAACAAGCATAACGCAAAATGGATTTTTGCATTTCGCGTGGATAAAAAAAAAAAAAAAATGAGAGAAACGTGTTTTACTGCTATGAGAGGCTCAATTGCACTAAATGAACTCATATTCGTCAAGAAATGAAATTCCAAGCAGAATAGTTAATTCGAAATTCCATTAATTAGGTTCAACAATCATAATCCAGAATGGATTTTTACATTTCGCTTTAAATAAAAAAAAAAAACTAAGAATAACATGTTTTACTGCTATGAGAGGCTCAATTGCACTAAATGAACACATATTCGTCAAGAAATAAAATTCCAATCTTAATAGTTCCTTCGAAATTCCATTAATTAGGTTCAACAAGCATAACGCAAAATAGGTTTTTTTTATCGACGCGAAATGCAAAAATCCAAGAGAAACGTGTTTTACTGCTATGAGAGGCTCAATTGCACTAAATGAACTCATATTCGTCAAGAAATAAAATTCCAATCTGAAGAGTTCCTTCGAAATTCCATTAATTAGGTTCAACAAGCATAACGCAATATGGATTTTTGCATTTCGTTTCGATAAAAAACCTAAGAGAAACTTGTTTTACTGCTATGAGAAGCTCAATTGCACTAAATGAACTCATATTCGTCAAGAAATGAAATTCCAAGCAGAATAGTTCCTTCGAAATTCCATTAATTAGGTTCAACAAGTATAACGCAAAATAGGTTTTTTTTTAATCGACGCGAAATGCAAAAATCCAAGAGAAACGTGTTTTACTGCTATGAGAGGCTCAATTGCACTAAATGAACTCTTATTCGTCAAGAAAAAAATTTTCAATCTTAATAGTTCCTTCGAAATTCCATTAATTAGGTTCAACAAGCATAACGCAAAATGGATTTTTGCATTTCGTTTCGATAAAAAACCTAAGAGAAATGTGTTTTACTGCTATGATAAGCTCAATTGCACTAAATGAACTCATATTCGTCAAGAAATAAAATTCCAATCTTAATAGTTCCTTCGAAATTCCATTAATTAGGTTCAAAAAGCATAACGCAAAATGGATTTTTGCATTTCGCGTCTATAAAAAACCTAAGATAAACTTGTTTTACTGCAATGAGAAGCTCAATTTCACTAAATGAACTCATATTCGTCAAGAAATAAAATACCAAGCTGAATAGTTCCTTAGAAATTCCACTAATTACGTTCAACAAGCACAACGCAAAATGGATTTTTACATTTCGCTTCCATTAAAAAAACTAAAAGAAACGTGCTTTACTGCCATGAGAAGCTCAATTGCTCTAAATGAACTCATATTCGTCAAGAAATAAAATACCAAGCTGAATAGTTCCTTAGAAATTCCACTAATTACGTTCAACAAGCACAACGCAAAATGGATTTTTACATTTCGCTTCTATTAAAAAAACTAAAAGAAACGTGCTTTACTGCTATGAGAAGCTCAATTGCACTAAATGAACTCATATTCGTTAAGAAATAAAATTCCAAGCTTAATAGTTCCTTCGAAATTCCATTAATTATGTTCAACAAGCATAACGCAAAATAGGTTTTTTTTATCGCCGCGAAATGCAAAAATCCAAGAGAAACGTGTTTTACTGCTATGAGAGGCTCAATTGCCATGAATGAACTCATATTCGTCAAGAAATAAAATTCCAAGCTGAATAGTTCCGTAGAAATTCCACTAGTTACGTTCAACAAGCATAACGCAAAATGGATTTTGACATTTCTCTTCCATAAAAAAAAAAAAAACTAAAAAGAAACGTGCTTTACTGCTATGAGAAGCTCAATTGCACTAAATGAACACATATTCGTCAAGAAATAAAATTCCAAGCTTAATAGTTCCTTCGAAATTCCATTAATTAGGTGCAACAAGCATAACGCAAAATGGATTTTTGCATTTCGCCTCGATAAAAAAACCTAAGAGAAACGTGTTTTACTGCTATGAGAGGCTCAATTGCCCTACATGAACTCAAATTCGTCAAGAAATAAAATTCCAATCTTAATAGTTCCATCGAAATTCCATTAATTAGGTTCAACAAGCATAACGAAAAATGGATTTTGACATTTCGCTTCCATAAAAAAAACTAAAAGAAACGTGCTTTACTGCTGTGAGAAGCTCAATTGCACTAAATGAACACATATTCGTCAAGAAATAAAATTCCAATCTTAATAGTTCCTTTAAATTAATCATTAATTAGGTTCAAAAAGCATAACGCAAAATAGATTTTTTATAACCGCGAAATGCAAAAATCCAAGAGAAACGTGTTTTACTGCTATGAGAGGCTTAATTGCACTAAATGAACTCATATTCGTCAAGAAAAAAAATTCCAATCTTAATAGTTCCTTCGAAATTCCATTAATTAGGTTCAAAAAGCATAACGCAAAATGGATTTTTGCATTTCGCGTCGATAAAAAACCTAAGAGAAAATTGTTTTACTGCTATGAGAAGCTCAACTGCACTAAATGAACTCATATTCGTCAAGAAATAAAATACCAAGCTGAATAGTTCCTTAGAAATTCCACTAATTACGTTCAACAAGCACAACGCAAAATGGATTTTTACATTTCGCTTCCATTAAAAAAACTAAAAGAAACGTGCTTTACTGCTATGAGAAGCTCAATTGTACTAAATGAACTCATATTCGTTAAGAAATAAAATTCCAAGCTTAATAGTTCCTTCGAAATTCCATTAATTAGGTTCAACAAGCATAACGCAAAATAGGTTTTTTTTATCGACGCGAAATGCAAAAATCCAAGAGAAACGTGTTTAACTGCTATGAGAGGCTCAATTGGACTAAATGAACTCATATTCGTCAAGAAATAAAATTCCAATCTTAATAGTTCCTTCGAAATTCCATTAATTAGGTTGAACAAGCATAACGCAAAATGGATTTTTGCATTTCGCTTCAAATAATAAAAAAAAAAACTAAGAGTAACATGTTTTACTGCTATGAGAGGCTCAATTGCACTCAATAAACTGATATTCAACAAGAAATAAAATTCCAAGCTTAATATTTCCTTCGAAATTCCAATAATTAGGTTTGACAAGCATAACGCAAAATAGGTTTTTTTATCGACGCGAAATGCAAAAATCCAAGAGAAACGTGTTTTACTGCTATGAGAGGCTCAATTGCACTAAATGAACTCATATTCGTCAAGGAAAAAAATTCCAGTCTTAATAGTTCCTTCGAAATTCCATTAATTAGGTTCAAAAAGCATAACGCAAAATGGATTTTTGCATTTCGCGTCGACAAAAAACCTAAGAGAAAATTGTTTTACTGCTATGAGAAGCTCAACTGCACTAAATGAACTCATATTCGTCAAGAAATAAAATACCAAGCTGAATAGTCCCTTAGAAATTCCACTAATTACGTTCAACAAGCACAACGCAAAATGGATTTTTACATTTCGCTTCCATTAAAAAAACTAAAAGAAACGTGCTTTACTGCTATGAGAAGCTCAATTGCACTAAATGAACTCATATTCGTTAAGAAATAAAATTCCAAGCTTAATAGTTCCTTCGAAATTCCATTAATTAGGTTCAACAAGCATAACGCAAAATAGGTTTTTTTTTATCGACGCGAAATGCAAAAATCCAAGAGAAACGTGTTTTACTGCTATGAGAGGCTCAATTGCACTAAATGAACTCATATTCGTCAAGAAATAAAATTCCAATCTTAATAGTTCCTTCGAAATTCCATTAATTAGGTTCAACAAGCATAACGCAAAATGGATTTTTGCATTTCGCGTGGATAAAAAAAAAAAAAAAAAAATGAGAGAAACGTGTTTTACTGCTATGAGAGGCTCAATTGCACTCAATAAACTGATATTCAACAAGAAATAAAATTCCAAGCTTAATATTTCCTTTGAAATTCCAATAATTAGGTTTGACAAGCATAACGCAAAATAGGTTTTTTTATCGACGCGAAATGCAAAAATCCAAGAGAAACGTGTTTTACTGCTATGAGAGGATCAATTGCACTAAATGAACTCATATTCGTCAAGAAATGAAATTCCAAGCAGAATAGTTAATTCGAAATTCCATTAATTAGGTTCAACAATCATAATCCAGAATGGATTTTTACATTTCGCTTTAAATAAAAAAAAAAACTAAGAATAACATGTTTTACTGCTATGAGAGGCTCAATTGCACTAAATGAACACATATTCGTCAAGAAATAAAATTCCAATCTTTATAGTTCCTTCGAAATTCCATTAATTAGGTTCAACAAGCATAACGCAAAATAGGTTTTTTTTATCGACGCGAAATGCAAAAATCAAAGAGAAACGTGTTTTACTGCTATGAGAGGCTCAATTGCACTAAATGAACTCATATTCGTCAAGAAAAAAAAATTCCAATCTTTATAGTTCCTTCGAAATTCCATTAATTAGGTTCAACAAGCATAACGCAAAATGGATTTTTGCATTTCGTTTCGATTAAAAACCTAAGAGAAATGTGTTTTACTGCTATGAGAAGCTCAACTGCACTAAATGAACTCATAATCGTCAAGAAATAAAATTCCAAGCTTAATATTTCCTTCGAAATTCCATTAGTTAGGTTCAACAAGCATAAAGCAAAATGGATTTTTGCATTTCGCCTCGATAAAAAACCTAAGAGAAACGTGTTTTACTGCTATGATAAGCTCAATTGCACTAAATGAACTCATATTCGTCAAGAAATAAAATACCAAGCTGAATAGTTCCTTAGAAATTCCACTAATTACGTTCAACAAGCACAACGCAAAATGGATTTTTACATTTCGCTTCCATTAAAAAAACTAAAAAAAAGTGCTTTACTGCTATGAGAAGCTCAATTGCACTAAATGAACACATATTCGTCAAGAAATAAAATTCCAATCTTAATAGTTCCTTCGAAACTCCATTAATTAGGTGCAACAAGCATAACGCAAAATGGATTTTTGCATTTCGCCTCGATAAAAAACCTAAGAGAAACGTGTTTTACTGCTATGAGAGGCTCAATTGCACTAAATGAACTCATTCATCAAGAAATAAAATTCCAATCTTAATAGTTCCTTCGAAACTCCGTTAATTAGGTTCAACAAGCATAACGCAAAATAGGTTTTTTATCGACTCGAAATGCAAAAATCCAACAGAAATGTATTTTACTGCTATGAGAGGCTTAATTGCACTAAATGAACTCATATTCGTCAAGAAATAAAATACCAAGCTGAATAGTTCCTTAGAAATTCCACTAATTACGTTCAACAAGCACAACGCAAAATGGATTTTTACATTTCGCTTCCATTAAAAAAACTAAAAGAAACGTGCTTTACTGCCATGAGAAGCTCAATTGCTCTAAATGAACTCATATTCGTCAAGAAATAAAATACCAAGCTGAATAGTTCCTTAGAAATTCCACTAATTACGTTCAACAAGCACAACGCAAAATGGATTTTTACATTTCGCTTCTATTAAAAAAACTAAAAGAAACGTGCTTTACTGCTATGAGAAGCTCAATTGCACTAAATGAACTCATATTCGTTAAGAAATAAAATTCCAAGCTTAATAGTTCCTTCGAAATTCCATTAATTATGTTCAACAAGCATAACGCAAAATAGGTTTTTTTTATCGACGCGAAATGCAAAAATCCAAGAGAAACGTGTTTTACTACTATGAGAGGCTCAATTGCCATGAATGAACTCATATTCGTCAAGAAATAAAATTCCAAGCTGAATAGTTCCGTAGAAATTCCACTAGTTACGTTCAACAAGCATAACGCAAAATGGATTTTGACATTTCTCTTCCATAAAAAAAAAACTAAAGAGAAACGTGCTTTACTGCTATGAGAAGCTCAATTGCACTAAATGAACTCGTATTCGTCAAGAAATAAAATTCCAAGCTTAATAGTTCCTTCGAAATTCCATTAATTAGGTGCAACAAGCATAACGCAAAATGGATTTTTGCATTTCGCCTCGATAAAAAAACCTAAGAGAAACGTGTTTTACTGCTATGAGAGGCTCAATTGCCCTAAATGAACTCAAATTCGTCAAGAAATAAAATTCCAATCTTAATAGTTCCATCGAAATTCCATTAATTAGGTTCAACAAGCATAACGAAAAATGGATTTTGACATTTCGCTTCCATAAAAAAACTAAAAGAAACGTGCTTTACTGCTGTGAGAAGCTCAATTGCACTAAATGAACACATATTCGTCAAGAAATAAAATTCCAATCTTAATAGTTCCTTTGAAATTCCATTAATTAGGTTCAAAAAGCATAACGCAAAATAGATTTTTTATAACCGCGAAATGCAAAAATCCAAGAGAAACGTGTTTTACTGCTATGAGAGGCTTAATTGCACTAAATGAACTCATATTCGTCAAGAAAAAAAATTACAATCTTAATAGTTCCTTCGAAATTCCATTAATTAGGTTCAAAAAGCATAACGCAAAATGGATTTTTGCATTTCGCGTCGATAAAAAACCTAAGAGAAAATTGTTTTACTGCTATGAGAAGCTCAACTGCACTAAATGAACTCATATTCGTCAAGAAATAAAATACCAAGCTGAATAGTTCCTTAGAAATTCCACTAATTACGTTTAACAAGCACAACGCAAAATGGATTTTTACATTTCGCTTCCATTAAAAAAACTAAAAGAAACGTGCTTTACTGCTATGAGAAGCTCAATTGTACTAAATGAACTCATATTCGTTAAGAAATAAAATTCCAAGCTTAATAGTTCCTTCGAAATTCCATTAATTAGGTTCAACAAGCATAACGCAAAATAGGTTTTTTTTATCGACGCGAAATGCAAAAATCCAAGAGAAACTTGTTTTACTGCTATGAGAGGCTCAATTGCACTAAATGAACTCATATTCGTCAAGAAATAAAATTCCAAGCTTAATATTTCCTTCGAAATTCCAATAATTAGGTTTGACAAGCATAACGCAAAATAGGTTTTTTTATCGACGCGAAATGCAAAAATCCAAGAGAAACGTGTTTTACTGCTATGAGAGGCTCAATTGCACTAAATGAACTCATATTCGACAAGAAATGAAATTCCAAGCAGAATAGTTAATTCGAAATTCCATTAATTAGGTTCAACAATCATAATGCAGAATGGATTTTTACATTTCGCTTCAAATAAAAAAAAAAAAAACTAAGAGTAACATGTTTTACTGCTATGAGAGGCTCAATTGCACTAAATGAACACATATTCGTCAAGAAATAAAATACCAAGCTGAATAGTTCCTTTGAAATTCCACTAATTACGTTCAACAAGCACAACGAAAAATGGATTTTTACATTTCGCTTCCATTAAAAAAACTAAAAGAAAAGTGCTTTACTGCTATGAGAAGCTCAATTGCACTAAATGAACTCATATTCGTCAAGAAATAAAATTCCAAGCTTAATAGTTCCTTCGAAATTCCATTAATTAGGTTCAACAAGTATAACGCAAAATAGGTTTTTTTATCGACGCGAAATGCAAAAATCCAAGAGAAACGTGTTTTACTGCTATGAGAGGCTCAATTGCACTAAATGAACTCTTATTCGTCAAGAAAAAAATTTCCAATCTTTATAGTTCCTTCGAAATTCCATTAATTAGGTTCAACAAGCCTAACGCAAAATGGATTTTTGCATTTCGTTTCGATAAAAAAACCTAAGAGAAATGTGTTTTACTGCTATGAGAGGCTCAATTGCACTAAATGAACTCATATTCGTCAAGAAAAAAAATTCCAATCTTAACAGTTCCTTCGAAATTCCATTAATTAGGTGCAGCAAGCATAACGCAAAATGGATTTTTGCATTTCGCCTCGAAAAAAAACCTAAGAGAAACGTGTTTTACTGCTATGAGAAGCTCAATTGCACTAAATGAACACATATTCGTCAAGAAATAAAATACCAAGCTGAATAGTTCCTTAGAAATTCCACTAATTACGTTCAACAAGCACAACGAAAAATGGATTTTTACATTTCGCTTCCATTAAAAAAACTAAAAGAAACGTGCTTTACTGCCATGAGAAGCTCAATTGCTCTAAATGAACTCATATTCGTTAAGAAATAAAATTCCAAGCTTAATAGTTCCTTCGAAATTCCATTAATTAGGTTCAACAAGCATAACGCAAAATAGGTTTTTTTATCGACGCGAAATGCAAAAATCCAAGAGAAACGTGTTTTACTGCTATGAGAGGCTCAATTGCACTAAATGAACTCATATTCGTCAAGAAAAAAAATTCCAATCTTTATAGTTCCTTCGAAATTCCATTAATTAGGTTCAACAAGCATAACGCAAAATGGATTTTTGCATTTCGTTTCGATTAAAAACCTAAGAGAAATGTGTTTTACTGCTATGAGAGGCTCAATTGCACTAAATGAACTCATATTCGTCAAGAAATAAAATTCCAAGCTTAATATTTCCTTCGAAATTCCATTAGTTAGGTTCAACAAGCATAACGCAAAATGCATTTTTGCATTTCGCGTCGATAAAAAAACAAAACTGAGAGAAACGTGTTTTACTGCTATGAGAGGCTCAATTGCACTCAATAAACTGATATTCAACAAGAAATAAAATTCCAAGCTTAATATTTCCTTCGAAATTCCATTAGTTAGGTTCAACAAGCATAAAGCAAAATGGATTTTTGCATTTCGCGTCAATAAAAAAAAAACTAAGAGAAACGTGTTTTGCTGCGATGAGAGGCTCAATTGCACTAAATGAACTCATATTCGTCAAGAAATAAAATTCCAATCTGAAGAGTTCCTTCGAAATTCCATTAATTAGGTTCAACAAGCATAACGCAATATGGATTTTTGCATTTCGTTTCGATAAAAAACCTAAGAGAAACTTGTTTTACTGCTATGAGAAGCTCAATTGCACTAAATGAACTCGTATTCGTCAAGAAATGAAATTCCAAGCAGAATAGTTCCTTCGAAATTCCATTAGTTAGGTTCAACAAGCATAACGCAAAATGGATTTTTGCATTTCGCGTCGATAAAAAACCTAAGAGAAACGTGTTTTACTGCTATGAGAGGCTCAATTGCACTAAATGAACTCATATTCGTCAAGAAAAAAATTTCCAATCTTAATAGTTCCATCGAAATTCCATTAATTAGGTTCAACAAGCATAACGCAAAATGGATTTTGACATTTCGTTTCCATAAAAAAAACTAAAAAAAAAGTGCTTTACTGCTATGAGAAGCTCAATTGCACTAAATGAACTCATATTCGTCAAGAAATAAAATTCCAATCTTAATAGTTCCTTCGAAATTCCATTAATTAGGTTCAAAAAGCATAACGCAAAATAGATTTTTTATAACCGCGAAATGCAAAAATCCAAGAGAAACGTGTTTTACTGCTATGAGAGGCTCAATTGCACTAAATGAACTCATATTCGTCAAGAAAAAAAATTCCAATCTTAATAGTTCCTTCGAAATTCCATTAATTAGGTTCAAAAAGCATAACGCAAAATGGATTTTTGCATTTCGCGTCGATAAAAATCCTAAGAGAAAATTGTTTTACTGCTATGAGAAGCTCAATTGCACTAAATGAACTCATATTCGTTAAGAAATAAAATTCCAAGCTTAATAGTTCCTTCGAAATTCCATTAATTAGGTTCAACAAGCATAACGCAAAATAGGTTTTTTTTATCGACGCGAAATGCAAAAATCCAAGAGAAACGTGTTTTACTGCTATGAGAGGCTCAATTGCACTAAATGATCTCATATTCGTCAAGAAATAAAATTCCAATCTTAATAGTTCCTTCGAAATTCCATTAATTATGTTCAACAAGCATAATGCAAAATGGATTTTTGCATTTCGTTTCGATTAAAAACCTAATAGAAATGTGTTTTACTGCTATGAGAGGCTCAATTGCACTCAATAAACTGATATTCAACAAGAAATTAAATTCCAAGCTTAATATTTCCTTCGAAATTCCATTAGTTAGGTTCAACAAGCATAACGCAAAATGCATTTTTGCATTTCGCGTCGATAAAAAAAACAAAACTGAGAGAAACGTGTTTTACTGCTATGAGAGGCTCAATTGCACTCAATAAACTGATATTCAACAAGAAATAAAATTCCAAGCTTAATAGTTCCTTTGAAATTCCATTAATTAGGTGCAACAAGCATAACGCAAAATGGATTTTTGCATTTCGCCTCGATAAAAAACCTAAGAGAAACGTTTTTTACTGCTATGAGAGGCTCAATTGCCCTAAATGAACTCAAATTCGTCAAGAAATAAAATTCCAATCTTAATAGTTCCTTCGAAATTCCATTAATTAGGTTCAACAAGCATAACGCAAAATGAATTTTTTCATTTCGCCTCGATAAAAAACCTAAGAGAAACGTGTTTTACTGCTATGAGAAGCTCAATTGCACTAAATGAACACATCTTCGTCAAGAAATAAAATACCAAGCTGAATAGTTCCTTAGAAATTCCACTAATTACGTTCAACAAGCACAACGAAAAATGGATTTTTACATTTCGCTTCCATTAAAAAAACTAAAAGAAAAGTGCTTTACTGCTATGAGAAGCTCAATTGCACTAAATGAACTCATATTCGTCAAGAAATAAAATTCCAAGCTTAATAGTTCCTTCGAAATTCCATTAGTTAGGTTCAACAAGTATAACGCAAAATAGGTTTTTTTATCGACGCGAAATGCAAAAATCCAAGAGAAACGTGTTTTACTGCTATGAGAGGCTCAATTGCACTAAATGAACTCTTATTCGTCAAGAAAAAAATTTCCAATCTGAATAGTTCCTTCGAAACTCCATTAATTAGGTTCAACAAGCATAACGCAAAATGGATTTTTGCATTTCGTTTCGATAAAAAACCTAAGAGAAATGTGTTTTACTGCTATGAGAGGCTCAATTGCACTAAATGAACTCATATTCGTCAAGAAATAAAATTCCAATCTGAAGAGTTCCTTCGAAATTCCATTAATTAGGTTCAACAAGCATAACGCAATATGGATTTTTGCATTTCGTTTCGATAAAAAACCTAAGAGAATCTTGTTTTACTGCTATGAGAAGCTCAATTGCACTAAATGAACTCATATTCGTCAAGAAATGAAATTCCAAGCAGAATAGTTCCTTCGAAATTCCATTAGTTAGGTTCAACAAGCATAACGCAAAATGGATTTTTGCATTTCGCCTCGATAAAAAACCTAAGAGAAACTTCTTTTACTGCTATGAGAAGCTCAATTGCACTAAATGAACTCATATTCGTCAAGAAATGAAATTCCAAGCAGAATAGTTCCTTCGAAATTCCATTAGTTAGGTTCAACAAGCATAACGCAAAATGGATTTTTGCATTTCGCCTCGATAAAAAACCTAAGAGAAACGTGTTTTACTGCTATGAGAAGCTCAATTGTACTAAATGAACTCATATTCGTCAAGAAATAAAATACCAAGCTGAATAGTTCCTTAGAAATTCCACTAATTACGTTCAACAAGCACAACGCAAAATGGATTTTTACATTTCGCTTCCATTAAAAAAACTAAAAGAAAAGTGCTTTACTGCTATGAGAAGCTCAATTGCACTAAATGAACACATATTCGTCAAGAAATAAAATTCCAATCTTAATAGTTCCTTCGAAATTCCATTAATTAGGTGCAACAAGCATAAAGCAAAATGGATTTTTGCATTTCGCCTCGATAAAAAACCTAAGAGAAACGTGTTTTACTGCTATGAGAGGCTCAATTGCACTAAATGAACTCATATTCGTCAAGAAAAAAATTTCCAATCTTAATAGTTCCATCGAAATTCCATTAATTAGGTTAACAAGCATAACGCAAAATGGATTTTGACATTTCGTTTCCATAAAAAAGAACTAAAAAAAAGTGCTTTACTGCTATGAGAAGCTCAATTGCACTAAATGAACACTTATTCGTCAAGAAATAAAATTCCAATCTTAATAGTTCCTTCGAAATTCCATTAATTAGGTTCAACAAGCATAACGCAAAATAGGTTTTTTTATCGACGCGAAATGCAAAAATCCAAGAGAAACGTGTTTTACTGCTATGAGAGGCTCAATTGCACTAAATGAACTCATATTCGTCAAGAAAAAAAATTCCAATCTTTATAGTTCCTTCGAAATTCCATTAATTAGGTTCAACTAGCATAACGCAAAATGGATTTTTGCATTTCGTTTCGATTAAAAACCTAAGAGAAATGTGTTTTACTGCTATGAGAGGCTCAATTGCACTAAATGAACTTATATTCGTCAAGAAATAAAATTCCAAGCTTAATATTTCCTTCGAAATTCCATTAGTTAGGTTCAACAAGCATAACGCAAAATGCATTTTTGCATTTCGCGTCGATAAAAAAACAAAACTGAGAGAAACGTGTTTTACTGCTATGAGAGGCTCAATTGCACTCAATAAACTGATATTCAACAAGAAATAAAATTCCAAGCTTAATATTTCCTTCGAAATTCCATTAGTTAGGTTCAACAAGCATAAAGCAAAATGGATTTTTGCATTTCGCGTCAATAAAAAAAAAAACTAAGAGAAACGTGTTTTGCTGCGATGAGAGGCTCAATTGCACTAAATGAACTCATATTCGTCAAGAAATAAAATTCCAATCTGAAGAGTTCCTTCGAAATTCCATTAATTAGGTTCAACAAGCATAACGCAATATGGATTTTTGCATTTCGTTTCGATAAAAAACCTAAGAGAAACTTGTTTTACTGCTATGAGAAGCTCAATTGCACTAAATGAACTCATATTCGTCAAGAAATGAAATTCCAAGCAGAATAGTTCCTTCGAAATTCCATTAGTTAGGTTCAACAAGCATAACGCAAAATGGATTTTTGCATTTCGCCTCGATAAAAAACCTAAGAGAAACGTGTTTTACTGCTATGAGAGGCTCAATTGCACTAAATGAACTCATATTCGTCAAGAAAAAAATTTCCAATCTTAATAGTTCCATCGAAATTCCATTAATTAGGTTCAACAAGCATAACGCAAAATGGATTTTGACATTTCGTTTCCATAAAAAAAAACTAAAAAAAAGTGCTTTACTGCTATGAGAAGCTCAATTGCACTAAATGAACTCATATTCGTCAAGAAATAAAATTCCAAGCTTAATAGTTCCTTCGAAATTCCATTAATTAGGTGCAACAAGCATAACGCAAAATGGATTTTTGCATTTCGCCTCGATAAAAAACCTAAGAGAAACGTGTTTTACTGCTATGAGAGGCTCAATTGCCCTAAATGAACTCAAATTCGTCAAGAAATAAAATTCCAATCTTAATAGTTCCTTCGAAATTCCATTAATTAGGTTCAACAAGCATAACGCAAAATGGATTTTTGCATTTCGCCTCGATAAAAAACCTAAGAGAAACGTGTTTTACTGCTATGAGAAGCTCAATTGCACTAAATGAACTCTTATTCGTCAAGAAAAAAATTTCCAATCTTAATAGTTCCTTCGAAATTCCATTAATCAGGTTCAACAAGCATAACGCAAAATGGATTTTTGCATTTCGCGTCGATAAAAAACCTAAGAGAAACTTGTTTTACTGCTATGAGAGGCTCAATTGCACTAAATGAACTCATATTCGTCAAGAAATAAAATTCCAAGCTTAATAGTTCCATCGAAATTCCATTAATCAGGTTCAACAAGCATAACGCAAAATAGGTTTTTTTATCGACGCGAAATGCAAAAATCCAAGAGAAACGTGTTTTACTGCTATGAGAGGCTCAATTGCACTTAATGAACTCATATTCGTCAAGAAAAAAATTTCCAATCTTAATAGTTCCTTCGAAATTCCATTAACCGTTTAACCGCCGAACTATTGACGGATGATCAAATTTGAGTAATTTTTTGAAATTATGTCTATTTGTGTCTAGTAAATACAGAAATAAAATAAAATTTCCAGAAAAAAATTTTTTACTATGATTTTCAGTGTGTTCCATTTTTGGAACATTGGCGTTTTGCATGAAGTTTTTTTTTTTCAGAGAATTTTTTTAAACTAAGAGGTTTTGAATGCGGTTTTTATCTTAGCATACTTTATTGCGAAAAAAAATAATATTTTAAATTGCATTTGTGTACATATCAGAATTCAGAAAATCCAATACTGAAATATCCAATGCCCATCATATGAAAGGAAGCATTGCTGGTGAAGTCGTTTGTCGCAATGGAAACATTTCTTAGTCATATTTTTTTGCACACCGCGCAACGTCCTTGCGATGCAGATACAATATAATGTCCGTCAGACATTCTTGACCGTTTATGTAAATGACAACGAGGCCCTAGAGGACTTTCCACTCGTACTTTTCTTCTTAGGAGGTGAGTTGTTATTTCTCTACGGAACTCTAAATGCTTCATCTTGACTTCGTGTAAATCACAATGAAGTAACCAACTAGCTACAACTGAAATATTCAGCGCATTACTAAAAAGATTCCCCCACCATTTTTTACTCCTCAAATGAGGTCTTTAGCTCCCTAAAAGTTTATCAAAGACGTCCACACCCCCCATTCCTTCATTGTTTCTCTTGATAAGATGAGGTTGTGGCACATCTATCTTGCATTTCTGCGCATTTGAGTAACATTTTACAGATGCAAGTGGCTCATGTGTATAACAATTAGATGCTACTGTAACCACTGCATTATCTCTCCAGCTGCACATGTACACTGATCCATCAGATCGATAGTTAAAATTTCCGCGATCTTCTTTAGAAAGGGCTTTTTTGGATTTCCGTGGACAATGGCCAGTTCGGTTTTCACGAATTGTTCCTGTTGCTCGCACACTTTTTTTTTTTTTTTTTGATAGCTGAGAAATTAAGTCATATGATGTAAAAAAAGTTATCAAAGTATAATTCATGCTTAGACGTGTCAGTCAAAACTGATAATAGATCATTTACAACTCTGGATTCTAATTGCACATCAAGGGATCCTTCTTTTTTGCCTGAATAAATCTCCATGGAATGTGGGTATCCACTTGAAGAGCACAGCATCCAAATTTTGAAGCCGAATCTTATTGGTTTTCATCTAATAAACATTTTACATGAATGCCGACCGTAGTAGGGAACCATAGATTCATCTATGATTAATTTTTCATGAAATACACCAAATTGTTGAGGCTTTTTACACAATTCTTCATAAATAAGGAAAACTTTTCTTAGTTTGTCATTTTGTTTTAATTCATGGTTGTCCATCAAATGAAAGTTTTTTTTTATTTTTCGAAAACGATTTTGAGGCATAACTGTTAGTACAATTGGCACAGATGTATCTTCTGCACTGCTCCAATACATATCTTCAGAAGGAACAGAATGGTACCCACTCAATAGCAACAAACCAAAAAATTGTAGGATTTCATCTCTGTCAACATCTATTCTTCCTCAGTGATATTGCCTAGTTCATCAGGGGGTAATTGGCATATATCTACATCTGACAAATCCGAATCTGAACATGTCTCTAAATAAGCCACAGCTTGTTCTACAGTAAGAAATCTTGTAGACATTTTTTAACATTTATGAACAGTTGGTATATGTCAAACAGAATTTCGTTTCGCCCGAAAACAAAGCTAGCGAATTATTGAACTGCATTTAAAATATGAAGAATAAAACTCTCACTAATATTATTTTTTATTATTACGTGACAATGCAGCTGTCCAAGCAGGTGTGGATTCGGAGCCATATAGTCCGTCAAACAGAAGACTGTTATTATTTTCTTTGCTAACAAAACGTCATATCCTTTCAAAATATAAACTTACTTGGTTTTGCCAACATCTACATCAGAGTACATTCAAAATGAGAAAAAAAAGGAACATATATTACGAAAAATGAAATTTCCCCTTGGAAGTCGAACGATTTACTTCTTGGAAATTTGACTCCCTAAAAGCGCCAATGTTCCAAAATTGGAACATGCTATATTGAAGGGGTACACCTTTCGGAAATATCATTGTACATTTCTACAAGCATTTTAAAATCATACATTGAAGTATTTTTCACAACTATAATAAATATCATCACATTTTCTGAAAAAACCAATTTTTGGTAAATTTTATAAGAAAAAGTTGCAAAAAGCTAAAAAAACACTCATCTTTGAAAAATCGCAATAAATAATTGAAAACATATAAACAATCAAGCAGAAAATCAAAAAATACTTTGAAATAAGACTAAACTGTGTTAAAAAAAAACTTGTTTATTTTAACGTTATTTCTTGGGAAAATTTTCACTTAAATATGATGTTCCATTTTTGGAACATTGGCGGGTAAACGGTTAATTAGGTTCAACAAGCATAACGCAAAATGGATTTTGCATTTCGTTTCGATAAAAAATCTAAGAGAAACTTGTTTTACTGCTATGAGAGGCTCAATTGCACTAAATGAACTGATATTCGACAAGAAATAAAATTCCAAGCTTAATAGTTCCTTCGAAATTCCATTAATTAGGTTCAACAAGCATAACGCAAAATGGATTTTGACATTTCGCTTCCATTAAAAAAACTAAAAGAAACGTGCTTTACTGCTATGAGAAGCTCAATTGCACCAAATGAACTCATATTCGTTAAGAAAAAAAATTCCAATCTTAATAGTTCCTTCGAAATTCCATTAATTAGGTTCAACAAGCATAACGCAAAATGGATTTTTACATTTCGTTTCGATTAAAAACCTAAGAGAAATGTGTTTTACTCCTATGAGAGGCTCAATTGCACTAAATGAACTCATATTCGTCAAGAAATGAAATTCCAAGCAGAATAGTTCCTTCGAAATTCCATTAATCAGGTTCAACAAGCATAACGCAAAATGGATTTTTGCATTTCGCGTCGATAAAAAACCTAAGAGAAACTTGTTTTACTGCTATGAGAGGCTAAATTGCACTAAATGAACTCATATTCGTCAAGAAATAAAATTCCAAGCTTAATAGTTCCATCGAAATTCCATTAATCAGGTTCAACAAGCATAACGCAAAATAGTTTTTTTTATCGACGCGAAATGCAAAAATCCAAGAGAAACGTGTTTTACTGCTATGAGAGGCTCAATTGCACTTAATGAACTCATATTCGTCAAGAAAAAAATTTCCAATCTTAATAGTTCCTTCGAAATTCCATTAATTAGGTTCAACAAGCATAACGCAAAATGGATTTTTGCATTTCGCGTGGATAAAAAAAAAAAAAAAAATGAGAGAAACGTGTTTTACTGCTATGAGAGGCTCAATTGCACTCAATAAACTGATTTTCAACAAGAAATAAAATTCCAAGCTTAATATTTCCTTTGAAATTCCAATAATTAGGTTTGACAAGCATAACGCAAAATAGGTTTTTTTTATCGACGCGAAATGCAAAAATCCAAGAGAAACGTGTTTTACTGCTATGAGAGGCTCAATTGCACTAAATGAACTCATATTCGTCAAGAAATGAAATTCCAAGCAGAATAGTTAATTCGAAATTCCATTAATTAGGTTCAACAATCATAATCCAGAATGGATTTTTAAATTTCGCTTTAAATAAAAAAAAAAAAAAACTAAGAATAACATGTTTTACTGCTATGAGAGGCTCAATTGCACTAAATGAACACATATTCGTCAAGAAATAAAATTCCAATCTTAATAGTTCCTTCGAAATTCCATTAATTAGGTTCAACAAGCATAACGCAAAATAGGTTTTTTTTATCGACGCGAAATGCAAAAATCCAAGAGAAACGTGTTTTACTGCTATGAGAGGCTCAATTGCACTAAATGAACTCATATTCGTCAAGAAAAAAAATTCCAATCTTTATAGTTCCTTCGAAATTCCATTAATTAGGTTCAACAAGCATAACGCAAAATGGATTTTTGCATTTCGTTTCGATTAAAAACCTAAGAGAAATGTGTTTTACTGCTATGAGAGGCTCAATTGCACTAAATGAACTCATATTCGTCAAGAAATAAAATTCCAATCTTAATAGTTCCTTCGAAATTCCATTAATTAGGTTCAACAAGCATAACGCAAAATGGATTTTTGCATTTCGCGTCGATAAAAAACCTAAGAGAATCTTGTTTTACTGCTATGAGAAGCTCAATTGCACTCAATAAACTGATATTCAAAAAGAAATAAAATTCCAAGCTTAATATTTCCTTCGAAATTCCATTAGTTAGGTTCAACAAGCATAAAGCAAAATGGATTTTTGCATTTCGCGTCGATAAAAAAAAACTAAGAGAAACGTGTTTTGCTGCAATGAGAGGCTCAATTGCACTAAATGAACTCATATTCGTCAAGAAATAAAATTCCAATCTGAAGAGTTCCTTCGAAATTCCATTAATTAGGTTCAACAAGCATAACGCAATATGGATTTTTGCATTTCGTTTCGATAAAAAACCTAAGAGAAACTTGTTTTACTGCTATGAGAAGCTCAATTGCACTAAATGAACTCATATTCGTCAAGAAATGAAATTCCAAGCAGAATAGTTCCTTCGAAATTCCATTAGTTAGGTTCAACAAGCATAACGCAAAATGGATTTTTGCATTTCGCCTCGATAAAAAACCTAAGAGAAACGTGTTTTACTGCTATGATAAGCTCAATTGCACTAAATGAACTCATATTCGTCAAGAAATAAAATTCCAAGCTTAAGAGTTCCTTCGAAATTCCATTAATTAGGTTCAACAAGTATAACGCAAAATAGGTTTTTTTTATCGACGCGAAATGCAAAAACCCAAGAGAAACGTGTTTTACTGCTATGAGAGGCTCAATTGCACTAAATGAACTCTTATTCGTCAAGAAAAAAATTTCCAATCTTAATAGTTCCTTCGAAATTCCATTAATTAGGTTCAACAAGCATAACGCAAAATGGATTTTTGCATTTCGTTTCGATAAAAAACCTAAGAGAAATGTGTTTTACTGCTATGATAAGCTCAATTGCACTAAATGAACTCATATTCGTCAAGAAATAAAATTCCAATCTTAATAGTTCCTTCGAAATTCCATTAATTAGGTTCAAAAAGCATAACGCAAAATGGATTTTTGCATTTCGCGTCTATAAAAAACCTAAGATAAACTTGTTTTACTGCAATGAGAAGCTCAATTTCACTAAATGAACTCGTATTCGTCAAGAAATAAAATACCAAGCTGAATAGTTCCTTAGAAATTCCACTAATTACGTTCAACAAGCACAACGCAAAATGGATTTTTACATATCGCTTCCATTAAAAAAACTAAAAGAAACGTGCTTTACTGCCATGAGAAGCTCAATTGCTCTAAATGAGCTCATATTCGTCAAGAAATAAAATACCAAGCTGAATAGTTCCTTAGAAATTCCACTAATTACGTTCAACAAGCACAACGCAAAATGGATTTTTACATTTCGCTTCTATTAAAAAAACTAAAAGAAACGTGCTTTACTGCTATGAGAAGCTCAATTGCACTAAATGAACTCATATTCGTTAAGAAATAAAATTCCAAGCTTAATAGTTCCTTCGAAATTCCATTAATTATGTTCAACAAGCATAACGCAAAATAGGTTTTTTTTATCGACGCGAAATGCAAAAATCCAAGAGAAACGTGTTTTACTGCTATGAGAGGCTCAATTGCCATGAATGAACTCATATTCGTCAAGAAATAAAATTCCAAGCTGAATAGTTCCGTAGAAATTCCACTAGTTACGTTCAACAAGCATAACGCAAAATGGATTTTGACATTTCTCTTCCATAAAAAAAAAAACTAAAAAGAAACGTGCTTTACTGCTATGAGAAGCTCAATTGCACTAAATGAACTCGTATTCGTCAAGAAATAAAATTCCAAGCTTAATAGTTCCTTCGAAATTCCATTAATTATGTTCAACAAGCATAACGCAAAATAGGTTTTTTTTATCGACGCGAAATGCAAAAATCCAAGAGAAACGTGTTTTACTGCTATGAGAGGCTCAATTGCCATGAATGAACTCATATTCGTCAAGAAATAAAATTCCAAGCTGAATAGTTCCGTAGAAATTCCACTAGTTACGTTCAACAAGCATAACGCAAAATGGATTTTGACATTTCTCTTCCATAAAAAAAAAAACTAAAAAGAAACGTGTTTTACTGCTATGAGAGGCTCAATTGTACTAAATGAACTCATATTCGTTAAGAAATAAAATTCCAAGCTTAATAGTTCCTTCGAAATTCCATTAATTAGGTTCAACAAGCATAACGCAAAATAGGTTTTTTTTATCGACGCGAAATGCAAAAATCCAAGAGAAACGTGTTTTACTGCTATGAGAGGCTCAATTGGACTAAATGAACTCATATTCGTCAAGAAATAAAATTCCAATCTTAATAGTTCCTTCGAAATTCCATTAATTAGGTTAAACAAGCATAACGCAAAATGGATTTTTGCATTTCGCTTCAAATAATAAAAAAAAAACTAAGAGTAACATGTTTTACTGCTATGAGAGGCTCAATTGCACTCAATAAACTGATATTCAACAAGAAATAAAATTCCAAGCTTAATATTTCCTTCGAAATTCCAATAATTAGGTTTGACAAGCATAACGCAAAATAGGTTTTTTTATCGACGCGAAATGCAAAAATCCAAGAGAAACGTGTTTTACTGCTATGAGAGGCTCAATTGCACTAAATGAACTCATATTCGTCAAGGAAAAAAATTCCAGTCTTAATAGTTCCTTCGAAATTCCATTAATTAGGTTCAAAAAGCATAACGCAAAATGGATTTTTGCATTTCGCGTCGATAAAAAACCTAAGAGAAAATTGTTTTACTGCTATGAGAAGCTCAACTGCACTAAATGAACTCATATTCGTCAAGAAATAAAATACCAAGCTGAATAGTCCCTTAGAAATTCCACTAATTACGTTCAACAAGCACAACGCAAAATGGATTTTTACATTTCGCTTCCATTAAAAAAACTAAAAGAAACGTGCTTTACTGCTATGAGAAGCTCAATTGCACTAAATGAACTCATATTCGTTAAGAAATAAAATTCCAAGCTTAATAGTTCCTTCGAAATTCCATTAATTAGGTTCAACAAGCATAACGCAAAATAGGTTTTTTTTTTATCGACGCGAAATGCAAAAATCCAAGAGAAACGTGTTTTACTGCTATGAGAGGCTCAATTGCACTAAATGAACTCATATTCGTCAAGAAATAAAATTCCAATCTTAATAGTTCCTTCGAAATTCCATTAATTAGGTTCAACAAGCATAACGCAAAATGGATTTTTGCATTTCGCGTGGATAAAAAAAAAAAAATGAGAGAAACGTGTTTTACTGCTATGAGAGGCTCAATTGCACTCAATAAACTGATATTCAACAAGAAATAAAATTCCAAGCTTAATATTTCCTTTGAAATTCCAATAATTAGGTTTGACAAGCATAACGCAAAATAGGTTTTTTTATCGACGCGAAATGCAAAAATCCAAGAGAAACGTGTTTTACTGCTATGAGAGGCTCAATTGCACTAAATGAACTCGTATTCGTCAAGAAATGAAATTCCAAGCAGAATAGTTAATTCGAAATTCCATTAATTAGGTTCAACAATCATAATCCAGAATGGATTTTTACATTTCGCTTTAAATAAAAAAAAAAACTAAGAATAACATGTTTTACTGCTATGAGAGGCTCAATTGCACTAAATGAACACATATTCGTCAAGAAATAAAATTCCAATCTTAATAGTTCCTTCGAAATTCCATTAATTAGGTTTAACAAGCATAACGCAAAATAGGTTTTTTTTATCGACGCGAAATGCAAAAATCCAAGAGAAACGTGTTTTACTGCTATGAGAGGCTCAATTGCACTAAATGAACTCATATTCGTCAAGAAAAAAAAATTCCAATCTTTATAGTTCCTTCGAAATTCCATTAATTAGGTTCAACAAGCATAACGCAAAATGGATTTTTGCATTTCGTTTCGATTAAAAACCTAAGAGAAATGTGTTTTACTGCTATGAGAGGCTCAATTGCACTAAATGAACTCATATTCGTCAAGAAATAAAATTCCAATCTTAATAGTTCCTTCGAAATTCCATTAATTAGGTTCAACAAGCATAACGCAAAATGGATTTTTGCATTTCGCGTCGATAAAAAACCTAAGAGAATCTTGTTTTACTGCTATGAGAAGCTCAATTGCACTCAATAAACTGATATTCAACAAGAAATAAAATTCCAAGCTTAATATTTCCTTCGAAATTCCATTAGTTAGGTTCAACAAGCATAAAGCAAAATGGATTTTTGCATTTCGCCTCGATAAAAAACCTAAGAGAAACGTGTTTTACTGCTATGATAAGCTCAATTGCACTAAATGAACTCATATTCGTCAAGAAATAAAATACCAAGCTGAATAGTTCCTTAGAAATTCCACTAATTACGTTCAACAAGCACAACGCAAAATGGATTTTTACATTTCGCTTCCATTAAAAAAACTAAAAAAAAGTGCTTTACTGCTATGAGAAGCTCAATTGCACTAAATGAACACATATTCGTCAAGAAATAAAATTCCAATCTTAATAGTTCCTTCGAAACTCCATTAATTAGGTGCAACAAGCATAACGCAAAATGGATTTTTGCATTTCGCCTCGATAAAAAACCTAAGAGAAACGTGTTTTACTGCTATGAGAGGCTCAATTGCACTAAATGAACTCATATTCGTCAAGAAATAAAATTCCAAGCTTAAGAGTTCCTTCGAAATTCCATTAATTAGGTTCAACAAGTATAACGCAAAATAGGTTTTTTTTATCGACGCGAAATGCAAAAATCCAAGAGAAACGTGTTTTACTGCTATGAGAGGCTCAATTGCACTAAATGAACTCTTATTCGTCAAGAAAAAAATTTCCAATCTTAATAGTTCCTTCGAAATTCCATTAATTAGGTTCAACAAGCATAACGCAAAATGGATTTTTGCATTTCGTTTCGATAAAAAACCTAAGAGAAATGTGTTTTACTGCTATGAGAGGCTCAATTGCACTAAATGAACTCATTCATCAAGAAATAAAATTCCAATCTTAATAGTTCCTTCGAAATTAAATTAATTAGGTTCAACAAGCATAACGCAAAATAGGTTTTTTATCGACGCGAAATGCAAAAATCCAACAGAAATGTATTTTACTGCTATGAGAGGCTCAATTGCACTAAATGAACTCATATTCGTCAAGAAATAAAATACCAAGCTGAATAGTTCCTTAGAAATTCCACTAATTACGTTCAACAAGCACAACGCAAAATGGATTTTTACATTTCGCTTCCATTAAAAAAACTAAAAGAAACGTGCTTTACTGCCATGAGAAGCTCAATTGCTCTAAATGAACTCATATTCGTCAAGAAATAAAATACCAAGCTGAATAGTTCCTTAGAAATTCCACTAATTACGTTCAACAAGCACAACGCAAAATGGATTTTTACATTTCGCTTCTATTAAAAAAACTAAAAGAAACGTGCTTTACTGCTATGAGAAGCTCAATTGCACTAAATGAACTCATATTCGTTAAGAAATAAAATTCCAAGCTTAATAGTTCCTTCGAAATTCCATTAATTATGTTCAACAAGCATAACGCAAAATAGGTTTTTTTTATCGACGCGAAATGCAAAAATCCAAGAGAAACGTGTTTTACTACTATGAGAGGCTCAATTGCCATGAATGAACTCATATTCGTCAAGAAATAAAATTCCAAGCTGAATAGTTCCGTAGAAATTCCACTAGTTACGTTCAACAAGCATAACGCAAAATGGATTTTGACATTTCTCTTCCATAAAAAAAAAACTAAAAAGAAACGTGCTTTACTGCTATGAGAAGCTCAATTGCACTAAATGAACTCGTATTCGTCAAGAAATAAAATTCCAAGCTTAATAGTTCCTTCGAAATTCCATTAATTAGGTGCAACAAGCATAACGCAAAATGGATTTTTGCATTTCGCCTCGATAAAAAAACCTAAGAGAAACGTGTTTTACTGCTATGAGAGGCTCAATTGCCCTAAATGAACTCAAATTCGTCAAGAAATAAAATTCCAATCTTAATAGTTCCATCGAAATTCCATTAATTAGGTTCAACAAGCATAACGAAAAATGGATTTTGACATTTCGCTTCCATAAAAAAAACTAAAAGAAACGTGCTTTACTGCTGTGAGAAGCTCAATTGCACTAAATGAACACATATTCGTCAAGAAATAAAATTCCAATCTTAATAGTTCCTTTGAAATTCCATTAATTAGGTTCAAAAAGCATAACGCAAAATAGATTTTTTATAACCGCGAAATGCAAAAATCCAAGAGAAACGTGTTTTACTGCTATGAGAGGCTTAATTGCACTAAATGAACTCATATTCGTCAAGAAATAAAATTCCAATCTTAATAGTTCCTTCGAAATTCCATTAATTAGGTTAAACAAGCATAACGCAAAATGGATTTTTGCATTTCGCTTCAAATAAAAAAAAAAAAAAAAAACTAAGAGTAACATGTTTTACTGCTATGAGAGGCTCAATTGCACTCAATAAACTGATATTCAACAAGAAATAAAATTCCAAGCTTAATATTTCCTTCGAAATTCCAATAATTAGGTTTGACAAGCATAACGCAAAATAGGTTTTTTTATCGACGCGAAATGCAAAAATCCAAGAGAAACGTGTTTTACTGCTATGAGAGGCTCAATTGCACTAAATGAACTCATATTCGACAAGAAATGAAATTCCAAGCAGAATAGTTAATTCGAAATTCCATTAATTAGGTTCAACAATCATAATGCAGAATGGATTTTTACATTTCGCTTCAAATAAAAAAAAAAAAAATCTAAGAGTAACATGTTTTACTGCTATGAGAGGCTCAATTGCACTAAATGAACACATATTCGTCAAGAAATAAAATACCAAGCTGAATAGTTCCTTTGAAATTCCACTAATTACGTTCAACAAGCACAACGAAAAATGGATTTTTACATTTCGCTTCCATTAAAAAAACTAAAAGAAAAGTGCTTTACTGCTATGAGAAGCTCAATTGCACTAAATGAACTCATATTCGTCAAGAAATAAAATTCCAAGCTTAATAGTTCCTTCGAAATTCCATTAATTAGGTTCAACAAGTATAACGCAAAATAGGTTTTTTTATCGACGCGAAATGCAAAAATCCAAGAGAAACGTGTTTTACTGCTATGAGAGGCTCAATTGCACTAAATGAACTCATATTCGTCAAGAAAAAAAATTCCAATCTTAACAGTTCCTTCGAAATTCCATTAATTAGGTGCAGCAAGCATAACGCAAAATGGATTTTTGCATTTCGCCTCGATAAAAAACCTAAGAGAAACGTGTTTTACTGCTATGAGAAGCTCAATTGCACTAAATGAACACATATTCGTCAAGAAATAAAATACCAAGCTGAATAGTTCCTTAGAAATTCCACTAATTACGTTCAACAAGCACAACGCAAAATGGATTTTTACATTTCGCTTCCATTAAAAAAACTAAAAGAAACGTGCTTTACTGCCATGAGAAGCTCAATTGCTCTAAATGAACTCATATTCGTTAAGAAATAAAATTCCAAGCTTAATAGTTCCTTCGAAATTCCATTAATTAGGTTCAACAAGCATAACGCAAAATGGATTTTTGAATTCGCCTCGATAAAAAACCTAAGAGAAACGTGTTTTACTGCTATGAGAGGCTCAATTGCACTAAATGAACTCATATTCGTCAAGAAATAAAATTCCATTCTTAATAGTTCCTTCGAAATTAAATTAATTATGTTCAACAAGCATAACGCAAAATGGATTTTTGCATTTCGCGTCGATAAAAAACCTAAGAGAATCTTGTTTTACTGCTATGAGAAGCTCAATTGCACTAAATGAACTCATATTCGTCAAGAAATAAAATTCCAATCTTAATAGTTCCATCGAAATTCCATTAATCAGGTTCAACAAGCATAACGCAAAATGGATTTTTGCATTTCGCGTCGATAAAAAACCTAAGAGAAACGTGTTTTACTGGTATGAGAAGCTCAATGGCACTAAATGAACACTTATTCGTCAAGAAATAAAATTCCAATCTTAATAGTTCCTTCGAAATTAAATTAATTAGGTTCAACAAGCATAACGCAAAATAGATTTTTTATAACCGCCAAATGCAAAAATCCAAGAGAAACGTGTTTTACTGCTATGAGAGGCTCAATTGCACTAAATGAACTCATATTCGTCAAGAAAAAAATTCCAATCTTAATAGTTCCTTCGAAATTCCATTAATTAGGTTCAACAAGCATAACGCAATATGGATTTTTGCATTTCGTTTCGATAAAAAACCTAAGAGAAACTTATTTTACTGCTATGAGAAGCTCAATTGCACTAAATGAACTCTTATTCGTCAAGAAATGAAATTCCAAGCAGAATAGTTCCTTCGAAATTCCATTAATTAGGTTCAACAAGCATAACGCAAAATGGATTTTTGCATTTCGCGTCGATAAAAAACCTAAGAGAAACTTGTTTTACTGCTATGAGAGGCTCAATTGCACTAAATGAACTCATATTCGTCAAGAAATAAAATTCCAAGCTTAATAGTTCCATCGAAATTAAATTAATCAGGTTCAACAAGCATAACGCAAAATAGGTTTTTTATCGACGCGAAATGTAAAAATCCAAGAGAAACGTGTTTTACTGCTATGAGAGGCTCAATTGCACTTAATGAACTCATATAACCAAGAAAAATATTTCCAATCTTAATAGTTCCTTCGAAATTCCATTAATTAGGTTCAACAAGCATAACGCAAAATGGATTTTGCATTTCGTTTCGATAAAAAATCTAAGAGAAATATGTTTTACTGCTATGAGAGGCTCAATTGCACTAAATGAACTCATATTCGTCAAGAAATAAAATTCCAATCTTAATAGTTCCTTCGAAATTAAATTAATTAGGTTCAACAAGCATAACGCAAAATAGGTTTTTTATCGACGCGAAATGCAAAAATCCAAGAGAAATGTATTTTACTGCTATGAGAGGCTCAATTGCACTAAATGAACTCATATTCGTCAAGAAAAAAAATTCCAATCTTAACAGTTCCTTCGAAATTCCATTAATTAGGATCAAAAAGCAAAACGCAAAATGGATTTTTGCATTTCGCGTCGATAAAAAACCTAAGATAAACTTGTTTTACTGCTATGAGAAGCGCAATTGCACTAAATGAACACATATTCGTCAAGAAATAAAATACCAAGCTGAATAGTTCCTTAGAAATGCCACTAATTACGTTAAACAAGCACAACGCAAAATGGATTTTTACATTTCGCTTCCATTAAAAAAACTAAAAGAAACGTGCTTTACTGCTATGAGAAGCTCAATTGCACCAAATGAACTCATATTCGTTAAGAAATAAAATTCCAAGCTTAATAGTTCCTTCGAAATTCCATTAATTAGGTTCAACAAGCATAACGCAAAATAGGTTTTTTTTATCGACGCGAAATGCAAAAATCCAAGAGAAACGTGTTTTACTGCTATGAGAGGCTCAATTGCACTAAATGAACTCATATTCGTCAAGAAAAAAGTTCCAATCTTAATAGTTCCTTCGAAATTCCATTAATTAGGTTCAACAAGCATAACGCAAAATGGATTTTTGCATTTCGTTTCGATTAAAAACCTAAGAGAAATGTGTTTTATTGCTATGAGAGGCTCAATTGCACTAAATGAACTCATATTCGTCAAGAAATAAAATTCCAATCTTAATAGTTCCTTCGAAATTCCTTTAATTAGGTTCAACAAGCACAACGCAAAATGGATTATTACATTTCGCTTCGATTAAAAAAAAAACTAGGAGTAACATGTTTTACTGCTATGAGAGGCTCAATTGCACTAAATGAACTCATATTCGCCAAGAAATGAAATTCCAAGCAGAATCGTTAATTCGAAAATCCATTAATTAGGTTCAACAAGCATAACGCAAAATGGATTTTTGCATTTCGCGTCGATAAAAAACCTAAGAGAAACGTGTTTTACTGCTATGAGAGGCTCAATTGCAGTAAATGAAGACATATTCGTCAAGAAATAAAATTCCAAGCAGAATAGTTCCTTCGAAATTCCACTAATTACGTTCAACAAGCACAACGCAAAATGGATTTTTACATTTCGCGTCGATAAAAAAACCTAAGAGAAACGTGTTTTACTGCTATGAGAGGCTCAATTGCAGTAAATGAAGACATATTCGTCAAGAAATAAAATTCCAAGCAGAATCGTTAATTCGAAATTCCATTAATTGGGTTCAACAACCATAATGCAAAATGGATTTTGACATTTCGCTTCCATAAAAAAAAAACAAAAAGAAACGTGCTTTACTGCTATGAGAGGATCAATTGCACTAAACGAACACATATTCGTCAAGAAATAAAATTACAATCTTAATAGTTCCTTCGAAATTCCATTAATTAGTTTCAACAAGCATAACGAAAATGGATTTTTACATTTCGCTTCCATTAAAAAAACTAAAAGAAAAGTGCTTTACTGCTATGAGAAGCTCAATTGCACTAAATGAACTCATATTCGTCAAGAAATAAAATTCCAATCTTAATAGTTCCTTCGAAATTCCATTAATTAGGTTCAACAAGCATAACGCAAAATGGATTTTGACATTTTGCTTCCATAAGAAAAAAAAAACTAAAAGAAACGTGCTTTACTGCTACGAGAGGCTCAATTGCACTAAATGAACTCATATTCGTCAAGAAATGAAACTCCAAGCAGAATAGTTAATTCGAAATTCCATTAATTAGGTTCAACAAGCATAACGCAAAATGGATTTTTGCATTTCGCGTCGATAAAAAACCTAAGAGAAACTTGTTTTACTGCTATGAGAGGCTCAATTGCACTAAATGAACTCATATTCGTCAAGAAATAAAATTCCAAGGTTAATAGTTCCTTCGAAATTCCATTAATTAGGTTCAGCAAGCATAACGCAAAATGGATTTTTGCTTTCGCGTCGATAAAAAACCTAAGAGAAACGTGTTTTACTGCTATGAGAGGCTCAATTGCACTAAATGAACTCATATTCGTCAAGAAATGAAATTCCAAGCAGAATAGTTCCTTCGAAATTCCATTAATCAGGTTCAAAAAGCATAACGCAAAATGGATTTTTGCAATTCGCGTCGATAAAAAACCTAAGAGAAACTTGTTTTACTGCTATGAGAACTCAATTGCACTAAATGAACTCATATTCGTCAAGAAATGAAATTCCAAGCAGAATAGTTCCCTTGAAATTCCATTAATTAGGTTCAACAAGCATAACGCAAAATGAATTTTGACATTTCGCTTCCATAAGAAAAAAAAACTAAAAGAAACGTGCTTTACTGCTATGAGAAGCTCAATTGCACTAAATGAACACATATTCGTCAAGAAATAAAATACCAAGCTTAATAGTTCCTTCGAAATTCCATTAATCGTGTTCAACAAGCATAACGCAAAAAGGATTTTTGCATTTCGCGTCGATAAACAACCTAAGAGAAACTTGTTTTACTGCTATGAGAGGCTCAATTGCACTAAATGAACTCATATTCGTCAAGAAATAAAATTCCAAGCTTAATTGTTCCATCGAAATTCCATTAATTAGTTTCAACAAGCATAACGCAAAATGGATTTTGACATTTCGCTTCCATAAGAAAAAAAAACTAAAAGAAACGTGCTTTACTGCTACGAGAGGCTGAATTGCACTAAATGAACTCATATTCGTCAAGAAATGAAATTCCAAGCAGAATAGTTCCCTTGAAATTCCATTAACTAGGTTCAACAAGCATAACGCAAAATTGATTTTTGCATTTCGCGTCGATAAAAAAACCTAAGAGAAACGTGTTTTACTGCTATGAGAGGCTCAATTGCACTAAATGAACTCATATTCGTCAAGAAGAAAAATTCCAATCTTAATAGTTCCTTCGAAATTCCATTAATTACGTTCAAAAAGCATAACGCAAAATGGATTTTTGCATTTCGCGTCGATAAAAAAAAACTGAGAGAAACGTGTTTTGCTGCTATGAGAGGCTCAATTGCACTAAATGAACTGATATTCGACAAGAAATAAAATTCCAAGCTTAATAGTTCCTTCGAAATTCCATTAATTAGGTTCAACAAGCATAACGCAAAATGGATTTTACAATTTGCTTCCATTAAAAAAACTAAAAGAAACGTGTTTTACTGCTATGAGAGGCTCAATTGCACTAAATGAACTCATATTCGTCAAGAAGAAAAATTCCAATCTTAATAGTTCCTTCGAAATTCCATTAATTACGTTCAACAAGCATAACGCAAAATGGATTTTTGCATTTCGCTTCCATTAAAAAACTAAAAGAAACGTGCTTTACTGCTATGAGAGGCTCAATTGCACTAAATGAACTCATATTCATCAAGAAATAAAATTCCAAGCTTAATAGTTCCTTCGAAATTCCATTAATTAGGTTCAACAAGCATAACGCAAAATGGATTTTTGCATTTCGCGTCGATAAAAAAACCTAAGAGAAACGCGCTTTACTGCTATGAGAGTCTCATTTGCACAAAATGAACACATATTCGTCAAGAAATAAAATTTCAAGCACAATAGTTCCTTCGAAATTCCATTAATTTGGTTACAAGCACAACGCAAAATGGATTTTGACACTTCGCTTTCATAAAAAAAAAATAAAAGAAACGTGCTTTACTGCTATGAGAGGCTCAATTGCACTAAATGAACTGATATTCGACAAGAAATAAAATTAAAAGCTTAATAGTTCCTTCGAAATTCCATTAATTAGGTTCAACAAGCTTATAGCAAAATGGATTTTGACATTTCGATTCCATAAAAAAAAACTAAAAGAAGCGTGCTTTACTGCTATGAGAATCTCAATTGCACTAAATGAACTGATATTCATCAAGAAATAAAATTCCAAGCTTAATAGTTCTTCGAAATTCCATTAATTAGGTTCAACAAGCATAACGCAAAATGGATTTTTGCATTTCGCTTCCATTAAAAAAACTAAAAGAAACGTGCTTTACTGCTATGAGAGGCTCAATTGCACTAAATGAACTCATATTCGTCAAGAAATAAAATTCCAATCTTAATAGTTCCATCGAAATTCCATTAATTAGGTTCAAAAAGCATAACGCAAAATGGATTTTTGCATTTCGCTTCGATTAAAAAAACTAAAAGAAACGTGCTTTACTGCTATGAGAGGCTCAATTGCACTAAATGAACTCATATTCGTCAAGAAATAAAATTCCAATCTTAATAGTTCCTTCGAAATTCCATTAATTAGGTTCAACAAGCATAACGCAAAATGGATTTTTGCATTTCGCGTCGATAAAAAACCTAAGAGACTCTTGTTTTACTGCTATGAGAAGCTCAATTGCACTAAATGAACTCATATTCGTCAAGAAATGAAATTCCAAGCAGAATAGTTCCTTCGAAATTCCATTAGTTAGGTTCCACAAGCATAACGCAAAATAGGTTTTTTACATTTCGCTTCAATTAAAAATAAAATAAGAGTAACATGTTTTACTGCTATGAGAGGCTCAATTGCGATAAATGAACACATATTCGTCAAGAAATGAAATTCCAAGCAGAATAGTTAATTCGAAATTCCATTAATTAGGTTCAACAAGCATAACGCAAAATGGATTTTGACATTTCGCTTCCATTAAAAAAACTAAAAGAAACGTGCTTTACTGCTATGAGAAGCTCAATTGCACCAAATGAACTCATATTCGTTAAGAAAAAAAATTCCAATCTTAATAGTTCCTTCGAAATTCCATTAATTAGGTTCAACAAGCATAACGCAAAATGGATTTTTGCATTTCGCGTGGATAAAAAACCTAAGAGACTCTTGTTTTACTGCTATGAGAAGCTCAATTGCACTAAATGAACTCATATTCGTCAAGAAATAAAATTCCAAGGTTAATAGTTCCTTCGAAATTCCATTAATTAGGTTCAGCAAGCATAACGCAAAATGGATTTTTGCTTTCGCGTCGATAAAAAACCTAAGAGAAACGTGTTTTACTGCTATGAGAGGCTCAATTGCACTAAATGAACTCATATTCGTCAAGAAATGAAATTCCAAGCAGAATAGTTCCTTCGAAATTCCATTAATCAGGTTCAAAAAGCATAACGCAAAATGGATTTTTGCAATTCGCGTCGATAAAAAACCTAAGAGAAACTTGTTTTACTGCTATGAGAACTCAATTGCACTAAATGAACTCATATTCGTCAAGAAATGAAATTCCAAGCAGAATAGTTCCCTTGAAATTCCATTAATTAGGTTCAACAAGCATAACGCAAAATGAATTTTGACATTTCGCTTCCATAAGAAAAAAAAACTAAAAGAAACGTGCTTTACTGCTATGAGAAGCTCAATTGCACTAAATGAACACATATTCGTCAAGAAATAAAATACCAAGCTTAATAGTTCCTTCGAAATTCCATTAATCGTGTTCAACAAGCATAACGCAAAAAGGATTTTTGCATTTCGCGTCGATAAACAACCTAAGAGAAACTTGTTTTACTGCTATGAGAGGCTCAATTGCACTAAATGAACTCATATTCGTCAAGAAATAAAATTCCAAGCTTAATTGTTCCATCGAAATTCCATTAATTAGTTTCAACAAGCATAACGCAAAATGGATTTTGACATTTCGCTTCCATAAGAAAAAAAAACTAAAAGAAACGTGCTTTACTGCTACGAGAGGCTGAATTGCACTAAATGAACTCATATTCGTCAAGAAATGAAATTCCAAGCAGAATAGTTAATTCGAAATTCCATTAATTAGGTTCAACAAGCATAACGCAAAATGGATTTTTGCATTTCGCGTCGATAAAATCTTAAGAGAAACTTGTTTTACTGCTATGAGAGGCTCAATTGCACTAAATGAACTCATATTCGTCAAGAAATAAAATTCCAAGCTTAATAGTTCCCTTGAAATTCCATTAACTAGGTTCAACAAGCATAACGCAAAATTGATTTTTGCATTTCGCGTCGATAAAAAAACCTAAGAGAAACGTGTTTTACTGCTATGAGAGGCTCAATTGCACTAAATGAACTCATATTCGTCAAGAAGAAAAATTCCAATCTTAATAGTTCCTTCGAAATTCCATTAATTACGTTCAAAAAGCATAACGCAAAATGGATTTTTTGCATTTCGCGTCGATAAAAAAAAACTGAGAGAAACGTGTTTTGCTGCTATGAGAGGCTCAATTGCACTAAATGAACTGATATTCGACAAGAAATAAAATTCCAAGCTTAATAGTTCCTTCGAAATTCCATTAATTAGGTTCAACAAGCATAACGCAAAATGGATTTTACAATTTGCTTCCATTAAAAAAACTAAAAGAAACGTGCTTTACTGCTATGAGAAGCTCAATTGCACTAAATGAACACATATTCATCAAGAAATAAAATACCAAGCTGAATAGTTCCTTCGAAATTCCACTAATTACGTTCAACATGCACAACGCAAAATGGATTTTTACATTTCGCGTCGATAAAAAAAAAACTGAGAGAAACGTGTTTTGCTGCTATGAGAGGCTCAATTGCACTAAATGAACTGATATTCGACAAGAAATAAAATTCCAAGCTTAATAGTTCCTTCGAAATTCCATTAATTAGGTTCAACAAGCATAACGCAAAATGGATTTTACAATTTGCTTCCATTAAAAAAACTAAAAGAAACGTGTTTTACTGCTATGAGAGGCTCAATTCCACTAAATGAACTCATATTCGTCAAGAAGAAAAATTCCAATCTTAATAGTTCCTTCGAAATTCCATTAATTACGTTCAACAAGCATAACGCAAAATGGATTTTTGCATTTCGCTTCCATTAAAAAACTAAAAGAAACGTGCTTTACTGCTATGAGAGGCTCAATTGCACTAAATGAACTCATATTCGTCAAGAAATGAAATTCCAAGCTTAATAGTTCCTTCGAAATTCCATTGATTAGGTTCAACAACCATAATGCAAAATGGATTTTTGCATTTCGCTTCCATTAAAAAAATAAAAGAAACGTGCTTTACTGCTATGAGAAGCTCAATTGCACTAAATGAACTCATATTCATCAAGAAATAAAATTCCAAGCTTAATAGTTCCTTCGAAATTCCATTAATTAGGTTCAACAAGCATAACGCAAAATGGATTTTTGCATTTCGCGTCGATAAAAAAACCTAAGAGAAACGCGCTTTACTGCTATGAGAGTCTCATTTGCACAAAATGAACACATATTCGTCAAGAAATAAAATTTCAAGCACAATAGTTCCTTCGAAATTCCACTAATTTGGTTACAAGCACAACGCAAAATGGATTTTGACACTTCGCTTTCATAAAAAAAAAAATAAAAGAAACGTGCTTTACTGCTATGAGAATCTCAATTGCACTAAATGAACTGATATTCATCAAGAAATAAAATTCCAAGCTTAATAGTTCTTCGAAATTCCATTAATTAGGTTCAACAAGCTTATAGCAAAATGGATTTTGACATTTCGATTCCATAAAAAAAAACTAAAAGAAGCGTGCTTTACTGCTATGAGAATCTCAATTGCACTAAATGAACTGATATTCATCAAGAAATAAAATTCCAAGCTTAATAGTTCTTCGAAATTCCATTAATTAGGTTCAACAAGCATAACGCAAAATGGATTTTTGCATTTCGCTTCCATTAAAAAAACTAAAAGAAACGTGCTTTACTGCTATGAGAGGCTCAATTGCACTAAATGAACTCATATTCGTCAAGAAATAAAATTCCAATCTTAATAGTTCCATCGAAATTCCATTAATTAGGTTCAAAAAGCATAACGCAAAATGGATTTTTGCATTTCGCTTCGATTAAAAAACCTAAGAGACTCTTGTTTTACTGCTATGAGAAGCTCAATTGCACTAAATGAACTCATATTCGTCAAGAAATAAAATACCAAGCTGAATAGTTCCTTAGAAATTCCACTAATTACGTTAAACAAGCACAAAGCAAAATGGATTTTTACATTTCGCTTCCATTAAAAAAACTAAAAGAAACGTGCTTTACTGCTATGAGAAGCTCAATTGCACCAAATGAACTCATATTCGTTAAGAAAAAAAATTCCAATCTTAATAGTTCCTTCGAAATTCCATTAATTAGGTTCAACAAGCATAACGCAAAATGGATTTTTACATTTCGTTTCGATTAAAAACCTAAGAGAAATGTGTTTTACTCCTATGAGAGGCTCAATTGCACTAAATGAACTCATATTCGTCAAGAAATAAAATTCCATTCTTAATAGTTCCTTCGAAATTAAATTAATTATGTTCAACAAGCATAACGCAAAATGGATTTTTGCATTTCGCGTCGATAAAAAACCTAAGAGACTCTTGTTTTACTGCTATGAGAAGCTCAATTGCACTAAATGAACTCATATTCGTCAAGAAATGAAATTCCAAGCAGAATAGTTCCTTCGAAATTCCATTAATTAGGTTCAACAAGCATAACGCAAAATGGATTTTTGGATTTCGCGTCGATAAAAAACCTAAGAGAAACTTGTTTTACTGCTATGAGAGGCTCAATTGCACTAAATGAACTCATATTCGTCAAGAAATAAAATTCCAAGCTTAATAGTTCCATCGAAATTCATTAATCAGGTTCAACAAGCATAACGCAAAATAGGTTTTTTTATCGACGCGAAATGCAAAAATCCAAGAGAAACGTGTTTTACTGCTATGAGAGGCTCAATTGCACTTAATGAACTCATATTCGTCAAGAAAAAAATTTCCAATCTTAATAGTTCCTTCGAAATTCCATTAATTAGGTTCAACAAGCATAACGCAAAATGGATTTTGCATTTCGTTTCGATAAAAAATCTAAGAGAAATGTGTTTTACTGCTATGAGAGGCTCAATTGCACCAAATGAACTCATATTCGTTAAGAAATAAAATTCCAAGCTTAATAGTTCCTTCGAAATTCCATTAATTAGGTTCAACAAGCATAACGCAAAATAGGTTTTTTTTATCGACGCGAAATGCAACAATCCAAGAGAAACGTGTTTTACTGCTATGAGAGGCTCAATTGCACTAAATGAACTCATATTCGTCAAGAAAAAAATTCCAATCTTAATAGTTCCTTCGAAATTCCATTAATTAGGTTCAACAAGCATAACGCAAAATGGATTTTTGCATTTCGTTTCGATTAAAAACCTAAGAGAAATGTGTTTTACTGCTATGAGAGGCTCAATTGCACTAAATGAACTCATATTCGTCAAGAAAAAAAATTCCAATCTTAATAGTTCCTTCTAAATTCCATTAATTAGGTTCAACAAGCATAACGCAAAATGGATTTTTGCATTTCGTTTCGATTAAAAACCTAAGAGAAATGTGTTTTACTGCTATGAGAAGCTCAATTGCACCAAATGAACTCATATTCGTTAAGAAATAAAATTCCAATCTTAATAGTTCCTTCGAAATTCCATTAATTGGGTTCAACAACCATAATGCAAAATGGATTTTGACATTTCGCTTCCATAAAAAAAAAACTAAAAGAAACGTGCTTTACTGCTATGAGAAGCTCAATTGCACTAAATGAACACATATTCGTCAAAAAATAAAATACCGAGCTGAATAGTTCCATCGAAATTCCACTTATTACGTTCAACAAGCACAACGCAAAATGGATTTTTACATTTCGCGTCGATAAAAAAAAACCTAAGAGAAACGTGTTTTACTGCTATGAGAGGCTCAATTGCACTAAATGAACTGATATTCGACAAGAAATAAAATTCCAAGCTTAATAGTTCCTTCGCAATTCCATTAATTAGGTTCAACAAGGATAACGCATAATGGTTTTTCACACTTCGCGTGGTTAAAGAAACTGAGAGAAACGTGCTTTACTTTTATGAGAGACTCATTTGCAGTAAATGAACACATATTCGTCAAGAAATAAAATTCCAAGCTTTATAGTTCCTTCGAAAATCCATTAATTAGGTTCCAAAAGCATAACGCAAAATGGATTTTTGCATTTCGCGTCGATAAAAAACCTAAGAGGAACTTGTTTTACTGCTATGAGAGGATCAATTGCACTAAACGAACACATATTCGTCAAGAAATAAAATTCCAATCTTAATAGTTCCTTCGAAATTCCATTAATTAGTTTCAACAAGCATAACGCAAAATGGATTTTTACATTTCGCTTCCATTAAAAAAACTAAAAGAAAAGTGCTTTACTGCTATGAGAAGCTCAATTGCACTAAATGAACTCATATTCGTCAAGAAATAAAATTCCAAGCTTAATAGTTCCTTCGAAATTCCATTAATTAGGTTCAACAAGCATAACGCAAAATGGATTTTTGCATTTCGGCTCGATAAAAAAACCTAAGAGAAACGCGGTTTACTGCTATAAGAGACTCAATTGCACTCAATTAACTGATATTTGACAAGAAATAAAATTCCAAGCTGAATAGTTCCTTCGAAATTCCATTAATTAGTTTCAACAAGCATAACACAAAATGGATTTTGACATTTTGCTTCCATAAGAAAAAAAAACTAAAAGAAACGTGCTTTACTGCTATGAGAAGCTCAATTGCACTAAATGAACACATATTCGTCAAGAAATAAAATACCAAGCTGAATAGTTCCTTCGAAATTCCATTAATCGTGTTCAACAAGCATAGCGCAAAAAGGATTTTTGCATTTCGCGTCGATAAAAAACCTAAGAGAAACGTGTTTTACTGCCATGGGAGGCTCAATTGCACTAAATGAACTCATATTCGTCAAGAAATAAAATTCCAAGCTTAATTGTTCCATCGAAATTCCATTAATTAGTTTCAACAAGCATAACGCAAAATGGATTTTGACATTTCGCTTCCATAAGAAAAAAAAAACTAAAAGAAACGTGCTTTACTGCTACGAGAGGCTCAATTGCACTAAATGAACTCATATTCGACAAGAAATGAAATTCCAAGCAGAATAGTTAATTCGAAATTCCATTAATTAGGTTCAACAAGCATAACGCAAAATGGATTTTTGCATTTCGCGTCGATAAAATCCTAAGAGAAACTTGTTTTACTGCTATGAGAGGCTCAATTGCACTAAATGAACTCATATTCGTCAAGAAATAAAATTCCAAGCTTAATAGTTCCCTTGAAATTCCATTAACTAGGTTCAACAAGCATAACGCAAAATTGATTTTTGCATTTCGCGTCGATAAAAAAAACCTAAGAGAAACGTGTTTTACTGCTATGAGAGGCTCAATTGCACTAAATGAACTCCTATTCGTCAAGAAGAAAAATTCCAATCTTAATAGTTCCTTCGAAATTCCATTACTTACGTTCAAAAAGCATAACGCAAAATGGATATATGCATTTCGCGTCGATAAAAAAAAACTGAGAGAAACGTGTTTTGCTGCTATGAGAGGCTCAATTGCACTAAATGAACTGATATTCGACAAGAAATAAAATTCCAAGCTTAATAGTTCCTTCGAAATTCCATTAATTAGGTTCAACAAGCATAACGCAAAATGGATTTTACAATTTGCTTCCATTAAAAAAACTAAAAGAAACGTGCTTTACTGCTATGAGAAGCTCAATTGCACTAAATGAACACATATTCGTCAAGAAATAAAATACCAAGCTGAATAGTTAATTCGAAATTCCACTAATTACGTTCAACAAGAACAACGCAAAATGGATTTTTACATTTCGCGTCGATAAAAAAAAACCCTAAGAGAAACGTGTTTTACTGCTATGAGAGGCTCAATTGCACTAAATGAACTCATATTCATCAAGAAATAAAATTCCAAGCACAATAGTTCCTTCGAAATTCCATTAATTTGGTTACAAGCACAACGCAAAATGGATTTTGACACTTCGCTTCCATAAAAAAAAAATAAAAGAAACGTGCTTTACTGCTATGAGAGGCTCAATTGCACTAAATGAACTGATATTCGACAAGAAATAAAATTAAAAGCTTAATAGTTCCTTCGAAATTCCATTAATTAGGTTCAACAAGCATAATGCAAAATGGATATTGACATTTCGATTCCATAAAAAAAAAACTAAAAGAAACGTACTTTACTGCTATGAGAGGCTCAATTGCACTAAATGAACTCATATTCGTTAAGAAATGAAATTCCAAGCTTAATAGTTCCTTCGAAATTCCATTAATTAGGTTCAACAAGCATAACGCAAAATGGATTTTTGCATTTCGCTTCCATTAAAAAACTAAAAGAAACGTGCTTTACTGCTATGAGAGGCTCAATTGCACTAAATGAACTCATATTCGTCAAGAAATGAAATTCCAAGCTTAATAGTTCCTTCGAAATTCCATTAATTATGTTCAACAAGCATAACGCAAAATAGGTTTTTTTTATCGACGCGAAATGCAAAAATCCAAGAGAAACGTGTTTTACTGCTATGAGAGGCTCAATTGCACTAAATGAACTCATATTCGTCAATAAATGAAATTCCAAGCTTAATAGTTCCTTCGAAATTCCATTAATTAGGTTCAACAAGCACAACGCAAAATGGATTTTTACGTTTCGCTTCCATTAAAAAAACTAAAAGAAACGTGCTTTACTGCTATGAGAAGCTCAAATGCACTAAATGAACTCATATTCGTCAAGAAATAAAATACCAAGCTAAATAGTTCCATCAAAATTCCATTAATTAGGTTCAACAAGCATAACGCAAAATGGATTTTGACATTTCTCTTCCATAAAAAAAAAACTAAAAGAAACGTACTTTACTGCTATGAGAAGCTCAATTGCACTAAATGAACACATATTCATCAAGAAATAAAATTCCAAGCTTAATAGTTCTTCGAAATTCCATTAATTAGGTTCAACAAGCATAACGCAAAATGGATTTTTGCATTTCGCTTCCATTAAAAAAACTAAAAGAAACGTGCTTTACTGCTATGAGAGGCTCAATTGCACTAAATGAACTCATATTCGTCAAGAAATAAAATTCCAATCTTAAGAGTTCCATCGAAATTCCATTAATTAGGTTGAAAAAGCATAACGCAAAATGGATTTTTGCATTTCGCTTCCATTAAAAAAACTAAAAGAAACGTGCTTTACTGCTATGAGAGGCTCAATTGCACTAAATGAACTCATATTCGTTAAGAAATGAAATTCCAAGCTTAATAGTTCCTTCGAAATTCCATTAATTAGGTTCAACAAGCATAACGCAAAATGGATTTTTGCATTTCGCTTCCATTAAAAAACTAAAAGAAACGTGCTTTACTGCTATGAGAGGCTCAATTGCACTAAATGAACTCATATTCGTCAATAAATGAAATTCCAAGCTTAATAGTTCCTTCGAAATTCCATTAATTAGGTTCAACAAGCATAACGCAAAATGGATTTTTGCATTTCGCTTCCAATAAAAAACTAAAAGAAACGTGCTTTACTGCTATGAGAGGCTCAATTGCACTAAATGAACTCATATTCGTCAAGAAATGAAATTCCAAGCTTAATAGTTCCTTCGAAATTCCATTAATTATGTTCAACAAGCATAACGCAAAATAGGTTTTTTTTATCGACGCGAAATGCAAAAATCCAAGAGAAACGTGTTTTACTGCTATGAGAGGCTCAATTGCACTAAATGAACTCATATTCGTCAATAAATGAAATTCCAAGCTTAATAGTTCCTTCGAAATTCCATTAATTAGGTTCAACAAGCACAACGCAAAATGGATTTTTACGTTTCGCTTCCATTAAAAAAACTAAAAGAAACGTGCTTTACTGCTATGAGAAGCTCAAATGCACTAAATGAACTCATATTCGTCAAGAAATAAAATACCAAGCTAAATAGTTCCATCAAAATTCCATTAATTAGGTTCAACAAGCATAACGCAAAATGGATTTTGACATTTCTCTTCCATAAAAAAAACAAAAGAAACGTGCTTTACAGCTATGAGAGGCTCAATTGCACCAAATGAACTCATATTCGTCAAGAAATAAAATTCCAATCTTAATAGTTCCTTTGAAATTCCATTAATTAGGTTCAAAAAGCATAACGCAAAATGGATTTTTGCATTTCGCGTCGATAAAAAACCTAAGAGAAACTTGTTTTACTGCTATGAGAAGCTCAATTGCACTAAATGAACACAACTCGTCATGAAAAAAAATTCCAATCTTAATAGTTCCTTCGAAATTCCATTAATTAGGTTCAAAAAGCATAACGCAAAATTGATTTTTGCATTTCGCGTGGATAAAAAACCTAAGAGAAACTTGTTTTACTGCTATGAGATGCTCAATTGCACTAAATGAACTCATATTCGTCAAGAAATAAAATTCCAAGCTTAATAGTTCCTTCGAAATTCCATTAATTAGGTTCAAAAAGCATAACGCAAAATGGATTTTTGCATTTCGCGTCGATAAAAAAAACTGAGAGAAACGTGTTTTGCTGCTATGAGAGGCTCAATTGCACTAAATGAACTGATATTCGACAAGAAATAAAATTCCAAGCTTAATAGTTGCTTCGAAATTCCATTAATTAGGTTCAACAAGCATAACGCAAAATGGATTTTTGCATTTCGCTTCCGTTAAAAAACTAAAAGAAACGTGCTTTACTGCTATGAGAGGCTCAATTGCACTAAATGAACTCATATTCCTCAAGAAATGAAATTCCAAGCTTAATAGTTCCTTCGAAATTCCATTAATTAGGTTCAACAAGCATAACGCAAAATAGGTTTTTTTTATCGACGCGAAATGCAAAAATCCAAGAGAAACGTGTTTTACTGCTATGAGAGGCTCAATTGCACTGAATGAACTCATATTCGTCAAGAAATAAAATTCCAAGCTGAATAGTTCCGTAGAAATTCAACTAGATACGTTCAACAAGCATAACGCAAAATGGATTTTGACATTTCTCTTCCATAAAAAAAACTAAAAGAAACGTGCTTTACTGCTATGAGAAGCTCAATTGCACTAAATGAACACATATTCGTCAAGAAATAAAATTACAATCTTAATAGTTCTTTCGAAATTCCATTAATTAGGTGCAACAAGCATAACGCAAAATAGGTTTTTTATCGACGCGAAATGCAAAAATCCAAGAGAAATGTATTTTACTGCTATGAGAGGCTCAATTGCACTAAATGAACTCATATTCGTCAAGAAATAAAATACCAAGCTGAATAGTTCCTTAGAAATTCCACTAATTACGTTCAACAAGCACAACGCAAAATGAATTTTTACATTTCGCTTCTATTAAAAAAACTAAAAGAAACGTGCTTTACTGCTATGAGAAGCTCAATTGCACTAAATGAACACATATTCGTCAAGAAATAAAATTACAATCTTAATAGTTCTTTCGAAATTCCATTAATTAGGTGCAACAAGCATAACGCAAAATGGATTTTTGCATTTCGCGTGGATAAAAAACCTAAGAGAAACTTGTTTTACTGCTATGAGATGCTCAATTGCACTAAATGAACTCATATTCGTCAAGAAATAAAATTCCAAGCTTAATAGTTCCTTCGAAATTCCATTAATTAGGTTCAACAAGCATAACGCAAAATGGATTTTTGCATTTCGCGTCGATAAAAAAAAACTGAGAGAAACGTGTTTTGCTGCTATGAGAGGCTCAATTGCACTAAATGAACTCATATTCGTCAATAAAAAAATTTCCAATCTTAATAGTTCCAACGAAATTCCATTAATTAGGTTCAACAAGCATAACGCAAAATGGATTTTGACATTTCTCTTCCATAAAAAAAAACTAAAAGAAACGTGCTTTACTGCTATGAGAAGCTCAATTGCACTAAATGAACTCATATTCGTCAATAAAAAAATTTCCAATCTTAATAGTTCCAACGAAATTCCATTAATTAGGTTCAACAAGCATAACGCAAAATGGATTTTGACATTTCTCTTCCATAAAAAAAAACTAAAAGAAACGTGCTTTACTGCTATGAGAAGCTCAATTGCACTAAATGAACACATATTCGTCAAGAAATAAAATTCCAATCTTAACAGTTCCTTTGAAATTCCATTAATTAGGTTCAAAAAGCATAACGCAAAATTGATTTTTGCATTTCGCGTGGATAAAAAACCTAAGAGAAACTTGTTTTACTGCTATGAGATGCTCAATTGCACTAAATGAACTCATATTCGTCAAGAAATAAAATTCCAAGCTTAATAGTTCCTTCGAAATTCCATTAATTAGGTTCAACAAGCATAACGCAAAATGGATTTTTGCATTTCGCGTCGATAAAAAAAAACTGAGAGAAACGTGTTTTGCTGCTATGAGAGGCTCAATTGCACTAAATGAACTGATATTCGACAAGAAATAAAATTCCAAGCTTAATAGTTCCTTCGAAATTCCATTAATTAGGTTCAAAAAGCATAACGCAAAATGGATTTTTGCATTTCGCGTCTATAAAAAACCTAAGAGAAACTTGTTTTACTGCTATGAGAAGCTCAATTTCACTAAATGAACTCATATTCGTCAAGAAATAAAATACCAAGCTGAATAGTTCCTTAGAAATTCCACTAATTACGTTCAACAAGCACAACGCAAAATGGATTTTTACATTTCGCTTCCATTAAAAAAACTAAAAGAAACGTGCTTTACTGCTATGAGAAGCTCAATTGCACTAAATGAACTCATATTCGTCAAGAAATAAAATACCAAGCTGAATAGTTCCATCAAAATTCCATTAATTAGGTTCAACAAGCATAACGCAAAATGGATTTTGAGATTTCTCTTCCATAAAAAAAAACTAAAAGAAACGTGCTTTACTGCTATGAGAGGCTCAATTGCACTGAATGAACTCATATTCGTCAAGAAATAAAATTCCAAGCTTAATAGTTCCGTAGAAATTCCACTAGTTACGTTCAACAAGCATAACGCAAAATGGATTTTGACATTTCTCTTCCATAAAAAAAAAACTAAAAGAAACGTGTTTTACTGCTATGAAAAGCTCAATTGCACTAAATGAACACATATTCGTCAAGAAATAAAATTACAATCTTAATAGTTCTTTCGAAATTCCATTAATTAGGTGCAACAAGCATAACGCAAAATGGATTTTTGCATTTCGCCTCGATAAAAAACCTAAGAGAAACGTGTTTTACTGCTATGAGCGGCTCAATTGCACTAAATGAACTGATATTCGACAAGAAATAAAATTCCAAGCTTAATAGTTGCTTCGAAATTCCATTAATTAGGTTCAACAAGCATAACGCAAAATGGATTTTTGCATTTCGCTTCCGTTAAAAAACTAAAAGAAACGTGCTTTACTGCTATGAGAGGCTCAATTGCACTAAATGAACTCATATTCCTCAAGAAATGAAATTCCAAGCTTAATAGTTCCTTCGAAATTCCATTAATTAGGTTCAACAAGCATAACGCAAAATAGGTTTTTTTATCGACGCGAAATGCAAAAATCCAAGAGAAACGTGTTTTACTGCTATGAGAGGCTCAATTGCACTGAATGAACTCATATTCGTCAAGAAATAAAATTCCAAGCTGAATAGTTCCGTAGAAATTCAACTAGATACGTTCAACAAGCATAACGCAAAATGGATTTTGACATTTCTCTTCCATAAAAAAAACTAAAAGAAACGTGCTTTACTGCTATGAGAAGCTCAATTGCACTAAATGAACACATATTCGTCAAGAAATAAAATTACAATCTTAATAGTTCTTTCGAAATTCCATTAATTAGGTGCAACAAGCATAACGCAAAATAGGTTTTTTATCGACGCGAAATGCAAAAATCCAAGAGAAATGTATTTTACTGCTATGAGAGGCTCAATTGCACTAAATGAACTCATATTCGTCAAGAAATAAAATACCAAGCTGAATAGTTCCTTAGAAATTCCACTAATTACGTTCAACAAGCACAACGCAAAATGAATTTTTACATTTCGCTTCTATTAAAAAAACTAAAAGAAACGTGCTTTACTGCTATGAGAAGCTCAATTGCACTAAATGAACACATATTCGTCAAGAAATAAAATTACAATCTTAATAGTTCTTTCGAAATTCCATTAATTAGGTGCAACAAGCATAACGCAAAATGGATTTTTGCATTTCGCGTGGATAAAAAACCTAAGAGAAACTTGTTTTACTGCTATGAGATGCTCAATTGCACTAAATGAACTCATATTCGTCAAGAAATAAAATTCCAAGCTTAATAGTTCCTTCGAAATTCCATTAATTAGGTTCAACAAGCATAACGCAAAATGGATTTTTGCATTTCGCGTCGATAAAAAAAAAACTGAGAGAAACGTGTTTTGCTGCTATGAGAGGCTCAATTGCACTAAATGAACTCATATTCGTCAATAAAAAAATTTCCAATCTTAATAGTTCCAACGAAATTCCATTAATTAGGTTCAACAAGCATAACGCAAAATGGATTTTGACATTTCTCTTCCATAAAAAAAAACTAAAAGAAACGTGCTTTACTGCTATGAGAAGCTCAATTGCACCAAATGAACTCATATTCGTCAATAAAAAAATTTCCAATCTTAATAGTTCCAACGAAATTCCATTAATTAGGTTCAACAAGCATAACGCAAAATGGATTTTGACATTTCTCTTCCATAAAAAAAAACTAAAAGAAACGTGCTTTACTGCTATGAGAAGCTCAATTGCACTAAATGAACACATATTCGTCAAGAAATAAAATTCCAATCTTAACAGTTCCTTTGAAATTCCATTAATTAGGTTCAAAAAGCATAACGCAAAATTGATTTTTGCATTTCGCGTGGATAAAAAACCTAAGAGAAACTTGTTTTACTGCTATGAGATGCTCAATTGCACTAAATGAACTCATATTCGTCAAGAAATAAAATTCCAAGCTTAATAGTTCCTTCGAAATTCCATTAATTAGGTTCAACAAGCATAACGCAAAATGGATTTTTGCATTTCGCGTCGATAAAAAAAAACTGAGAGAAACGTGTTTTGCTGCTATGAGAGGCTCAATTGCACTAAATGAACTGATATTCGACAAGAAATAAAATTCCAAGCTTAATAGTTCCTTCGAAATTCCATTAATTAGGTTCAAAAAGCATAACGCAAAATGGATTTTTGCATTTCGCGTCTATAAAAAACCTAAGAGAAACTTGTTTTACTGCTATGAGAAGCTCAATTTCACTAAATGAACTCATATTCGTCAAGAAATAAAATACCAAGCTGAATAGTTCCTTAGAAATTCCACTAATTACGTTCAACAAGCACAACGCAAAATGGATTTTTACATTTCGCTTCCATTAAAAAAACTAAAAGAAACGTGCTTTACTGCTATGAGAAGCTCAATTGCACTAAATGAACTCATATTCGTCAAGAAATAAAATTCCAAGCTTAATAGTTCCTTCGAAATTCCATTAATTAGGTTCAACAAGCATAACGCAAAATGGATTTTGAGATTTCGCTTCCATAAAAAAAAACTAAAAGAAACGTGCTTTACTGCTATGAGAAGCTCAATTGCACTAAATGAACACATATTCGTCAAGAAATAAAATTCCAATCTTAATAGTTCCTTAGAAATTCCATTAGTTAGGTTCAACAAGCATAACGCAAAATGGATTTTGACATTTCTCTTCGCGATAATGCAAAAATCCAAGAGAAACGTGTTTTACTGCTATGAGAGGCTCAATTGCACTAAATGAACTCATATTCGTCAAGAAAAAAAATTCCAATCTTAATAGTTCCTTCGAAATTCCATTAATTAGGTTCAACAAGCATAACGCAAAATGGATTTTTGCATTTCGCGTCGATAAAAAACCTAAGAGAAACGTGTTTTACTGCTATGAGAAGCTCAATTGCACTAAATGAACTCATATTCGTCAAGAAATAAAATTCCAAGCTTAATAGTTCCTTCGAAATTCCATTA